>NW_026016564.1:0-44924 GCF_020379485.1 Brassica napus | reverse complement strand
TGGATGAGGAAGAGTATTGGCATCAGAAAAGTAGAAGAAATATGTGGTATTCATATCTGGAGATCTTAATACAAAAATCTACCTGCTTTAACTAAGCAACGAAGGGCTCGTAATAGGATAGTGGGGCTACATGATGGGGAGGGAAACTGGATTACAGAGGACAATGGAATGGAGAGAGTGGCGGTGGAATATTTCAAGATTTATTTACTACCACTGCCCATCGGAGTTTGATGAGTTCCTTTCAGAGGTAACACCTGGTATAACTCCACAGATGAATCAACGATTACTGCGGATAGCGACAGAGGACGAAGTTAGAGAAGCTCTGTTTATGATGCATCCAGAAAAAGCACCAGGACCGGATGGTATGACAGGCCTCTTCTTTCAGCATTCTTGGCATATTATTAAAGGAGATTTGGTGGAGATGGTGAATGATTTTTTGGTGTCTGGAGAGATGGATTCAAGGTTAAATATTACTAATATTTGTATGATCCCAAAGACAGAGAGACCTACCAGGATGACGGAGTTGCGACCTATCAGCTTATGTAATGTGGGGTACAAAATTATTTCGAAGGTTTTGTGTCAACGTTTAAAATTATTACTACCTTCTCTAGTTTCGGAAACGCAATCGGCATTTGTGGCAGGACGGCTGATCTCTGATAATATCCTTATAGCACAGGAAATGTTTCATGGATTACGGACCAATAAGGCGTGCAAAGGAAAGTATATGGCAGTCAAAACGGACATGAGTAAGGCTTACGATCGGGTTGAATGGGAATTTATTAAGGCATTATTACAGAAAATTGGGGTTTCATGAGCATTGGATTAAACTTATGGTAGAATGTATATCATCGGTTCAATATCGGGTTCTTTTAAATGGCCAACCTAGAGGACTCATTATTCCACAGCGGGGATTACGTCAAGGAGACCCTTTATCTCCCTATTTATTTATCCTGTGTGTACTGAGGCTCTGATAGCGAATATTAAGAAGGCGGAAAGGGAGAAACAATTAACAGGAATAAAGGTAGCCAGGGCATGTCCTTCAATATCGCATTTGCTTTTTGCGGATGACAGTCTTTTCTTTTGTAAAGCGCAAAAGGAGGAGTGCCATACCATTCTAAGGATATTAAAGGATTACGAGAAAGTGTCAGGTCAATTAATAAATTTTGATAAATCATCAATTCAATTTGGACACAACATTGAAGAATCTGCCAGACAGGAGCTAAGAGATATTCTTGGTATACAAAATCTGGGAGGGATGGGAAATTATCTGGGTTTGCCGGAGAGTCTTGGGGGTTCTAAAATTCAGGTTTTTGTCTTTGTACAGGATCGACTAAATAATAGGGTCAATGGTTGGACTTTTAAGTTCTTCACGAAAGGAGGAAAAGAGGTGATCATCAAGTCAGTGATCACGGCTTTACCGAATCATGTAATGTCTTGCTATCGTTTACCCAAAGCTACTGCAAAAAAGTTAACAAGTGCGGTATCACAATTTTGGTGGAGTCCTGGTGGTAATATAAGAGGAATGCATTGGAAATCATGGGACAAAGTATGTGTCAGTAAGGAAGATGGAGGGTTAGGTTTTAAAGATATCACTGATTTCAACACAGCGATGCTTGGTAAACAATTATGGAGGCTGATAGAGAAGCCAAATACATTATTTTCTCGAGTTTTTAAAGGTCGGTATTTCAGGAATGCATCACCCCTGGAGCCGATTCGTTCATATTCTCCGTCATATGGTTGGCGGAGTATTGTTTCTGCTAGATCTCTGGTAAGCAAAGGACTAATCAAAAGGGTGGGAACAGGATCTTCTATATCTGTATGGAATGATCCTTGGATCCCAACCACTCGCCCGAGACCAGCCAATAAAAATCAACACAATCTTTACCCAGACCTTACAGTGGATTCTCTTATTGATCCACATTTGCGGAAATGGAATTCGCCGGTGATTCGGGCTTTGGTGGATCCCCAGGATGTGAAATTTATCGAAAGTATCCCACTGAGTAGAACTTAGATGGCAGACAGAGATGGATGGCATTTCACAAATAATGGAAAATATACGGTTAAATCTGGATATCAGGTAGAAAGGATATACCCAGATAAGGAAAAATCACCCTTAGTGTTTGGACCCACAGTGGATATTTTGAAGGCACATTGTTGGAAAATACGATGTCCACCAAAGATTAAACATTTTCTGTGGCAACTGGTGACGGGATGTATTGCAGTTAAGAAGAATCTACAAAAGAGAGGAATACCCGGGGATATCATTTGTGCAAGATGTGGAGCTGAGGAGGAATCGATTAACCATGTTTTTTTGAGTGCCCCCAGCACGCCAGACATGGGCTCTTTCAAAGGTTCCAACAAATCCAGCTTTGTTTCCAATAAGTTCTCTCTTTGCGAACATGGATCACCTCTTTTGGAGAGTTGTGCCACAGATGGAGGATCATCAATTTGCATGGATATTATGGTACATATGGAAGGGAAGAAATAATAAAGTTTTAGTAACCTGGATGTTGAACCGTTGGATACCCTTAAATTGGCTGAAACGGAGTCAAATCTATGGGCTGAGGCACAAATACTAGATGAGACTAAGAGGAGTCCACATGTTGAGGCGATGAATCTCCCTTTAATTCCAGGAAGATGGTGTTTTACGGATGGGTCCTGGAAGGAAAATGATATTTTCTCAGGACAAGGATGGTATAGTACTCTAGAGGGATTTGCGGGTTTGATGGGCGCAAGGAATATTAGGGCTTCCCTTTCTCCTCTTCATGCAGAGATGGAAGCACTATTATGGGCAATGGAATGTATGAAAAACTTACGACAATTTCAGGTTACGTTTGCAACGGATTGTTCTCAATTGGTGAAGATGGTTTCGGAACCAGAAGAATGGCCAGCATTTGCAAGTTATTTGGAAGATTTCAACAGCCTGAGAGAGAGTTTTTCCAGAGTAGAGATCATCTATGTTTCAAGAACGCATAATAAGAAGGCGGATAGCTTAGCTCGCAGTGCTAGGAAAGTATCGTCTTCGGTTGTTCACATGGATCAAGATCTCCCAGTTTGGTTCACAGAGTCAATATGAGTCTGTAAAGTTGATGACAAAAAAAAAAAAAAAAAAAAAAAAGATAGCACCATACCCGACTTGAGTCAAAATATTTTGAGTAATCTGAAATTATACGAATCACAATCTATACTATCTAAAAACCTAAATATATGAAAAATACTAATTTAACTGAAATAAATTGAAATAACAAAACTTTCTAGATTTTAATTAGACTTAAACGTTCATTTGTATTAACTCTAGATTTTAATATTTTTTGAACCAATAAAATTTAATATTCTTTGTCCAACCATTTTACCCAAATTTGATTACACATTTTAGATAATCAACAAACACGTACATGTTTATTGTAAAAAAAATTGACTGGATTATGGAAATGTTTATAAGAGGATTTAGAGATTAAATAAATTTAATTGGTCGTCTGATAATCTTTTAAATAAAGAGATTAAATATATCATATATATACTACATACCTAAAAGTCCTACAATTAATGACCTAGATTTTCTGAATCTATATTTGTTAATATCACGCATTTGTTTTCATTAAACTGATTTGTTAATATATTACATATACTTATAAATAAATGCAATGGGAAATCTCGTAATATCTAATGAAAACTAAGGATAGAATCCTAATAGGGATTCTGCTTTAATAGTATAGATGTCTACACAAATTTAGATAATTTAATTTTATCAAAAATTGTGTAACTAATTGTATTTATTATATTTATTTATAATTAAATTAATTAATTTAAAATTATATTTAGTGATATATTTATAAAAATTAGTTTTCTTATATATATATATATATTGAGATAAAACATCATGTTATGATATAGAAAGAATATGAGTAGGGTGATAATTTATGAGACCCACAAAGATCATTTTAATGACTAATGAAGTTCTCAAGTTGGATGTCGTGTTGTGATTTGGCTTCATACAATATGAGTAATGAGTAGGGCAAAATATTTATCCGTTGAATTTATTTCAATTCGTTATTCGCTTTGATTTTGATCCAGAAATTCTAAATTTTGGTAAGTTTTTGAGTAAAATAAGTACTAAAAATAAATATCCGTTAAAAGCAAATAAAATCATAAATATTAAAACTTCAAGTACTAAAATTTCAAAAACAATATATCCACTCCACTCCGACGGATATATAATAAATACATGGATATGTTAACACATGACTTAACATTCACATTATCACTTGTAAAAGTATTAAAGAAAGAAAAAAGAAAAAAAAAATTTTTTGCGACAACCATAACTTTTTTGTAAGTTTTCACTACAAGAAAACGTAACCTTAACGAGGAGGAAATTTAACGAGGAAAAAGAATCCTCGTAAAAAAACGTTGATTTTGCGAGGAAAGTACGATGTAAATTGACGTGGCTTTTACGAGGAAAAACTATTTCCTCGTAAAAGCCACGTAAATTTCGTGAGTTCTTTACGACGAAATATTTTACGTGTACTTAACGAGGAAATTTTGAATCCACCAACTTGGTAGGTGGCTCACGTTTTTTTTTGGCCATCCAATTAATTTTCGTCGTAATTTCATAGTAAAATTACAACTACCAGATTCGAAATTTTCTATAAATATAGATGTTTGAACATCATTTTAAACACACCAACAACAAAAAACGTGAAAGAAAAAAAAATGGCTGGCTCTGGGACTATTTACGAGTTGCGGAATTGGATGTATATGCATAGAGATGCTAACGGGAGAGTGACGAAAGAATACCTTGCAGGGCTGGAGACATTTATGCACCAAGCAGATTCAACACCGCTCGCCCAAGAAAGTGGTAAGATGTTCTGTCCTTGTCGGAAATGCAACAATTCGAAATTGGCAAACCGTGAAAATGTTTGGAAGCATTTAATAAATAGAGGTTTCACGCCAAATTACTATATCTGGTTTCAACATGGGGAAGGTTATAATTATGATCAGAATGAAGCTAGTAGTAGTAATAGCAATTTTCAGGAAGAACCGGTTAATCATCATTTGCATAATGAACATAGTTACCATCAGGAGGAGATGGTAGATTATGATAGGGTTCATGATATGGTAGCTGATGCATTCGTAGCTCATGATGAAGATGAAGAACCTAATATTGATGCAAAAAAGTTTTACGGAATGTTAAACGCGGCGA
The DNA here is from genome assembly GCF_020379485.1 of Brassica napus. Lineage (NCBI taxonomy): Eukaryota > Viridiplantae > Streptophyta > Magnoliopsida > Brassicales > Brassicaceae > Brassica > Brassica napus. The sequence continues at coordinate 39,724 of NW_026016564.1, read as the reverse complement.
ATCAACCACTTTACAGTGGTTGTAGAGAAGGTCTCTCTAAATTGTCGTTGGCTGCTAGAATGATGAATATTAAAACTGATCACAATCTACCTGAAAGTTGCATGAACGAATGGGCGGACTTGTTTAAAGAGTATTTGCCGGAAGACAATGTGTCTGCTGATTCTTATTATGAGATTCAGAAATTAGTTTATAGTCTTGGGTTGCCTTCGGAGATGATAGATGTCTGCATCGACAACTGCATGATCTATTGGGAAGATGATGAGAAGCTAGAAGTATGTCGATTCTGCAAGAAGCCACGATTCAAGCCGCAAGGACGGGGACGTAATAGGGTACCGTACCAAAGGATGTGGTACCTACCAATTACAGACAGATTGAAAAGATTGTATCAATCAGAGCAGACTGCTGCAAAAGAGAGTGGCATGCCGAGCATACTCAGACGGATGGTGAGATGACTCATCCATCAGATGCAAGAGCCTGGAAACATTTCAACAAAGTACATCCGGATTTTGCTAGCAATAGCCGGAATGTGTATCTCGGATTATGCACAGATGGATTTAGTCCGTTCGGAATGTCAGGGAGACAATATTCATTGTGGCCAGTCTTTCTTACGCCATACAACCTGCCACCGGAGATGTGCATGCAACGGGAGGTTGTTATTCTTGACGATATTGATACCTGGTCCGAACCATCCAAAAAGGTCCCTGGATGTTTTCCTACAACCACTGATAAAAGAGTTGAAGGATTTGTGGTCAACAGGGGTGAGGACGTACGACTGTTCAACGAAGACGAATTTTACGATGCGAGCTGAGTTTGTGGACCATAAGTGACTTTCCTGCATATGAGATGTTGTCTGGATGGACTACACATGGGAGATTAGCTTGTCCATATTGTAATGGAACGACAGATGCGTTTCAACTGAAGAATGGTAGGAAGACAAGTTGGTTTGATTGTCATCGTCGATTTCTTCCCATTGGCCATCCTTACCGAAGAAACAAGAATTTGTTTAGGCATAAAGGGTTGTGAGAGACACTCCTCCACCATATCTAACTGGAGAACAAATTGAAGCACAAATCGACTACTACGGAGCTAACGAAACAGTTCGTTGGGGTGGTAATTGGCATGTCCCTCGTAATATGCCTGATTCTTACGGTGTTCATCACAACTGGCACAAGAAGAGTATATTTTGGGAGTTGCCATATTGGAAGGATCTTCTTCTGCGCCACAACCTCGATGTGATGCATATAGAGAAGAATTTCTTTGAGAACATCATGAATACAATATTGAATGTCCCAGGGAAGACAAAAGACAACATAAAATCGAGGTTGGACTTGCCGGATATTTGCTCAAGAAGCGAGTTACATATTAAAAGCAATGGACAAGTTCCCGTTCCGATATTCAGACTGTCTTCAGAAAAAAAGTCGGTGTTGTTCAACTGGGTGGCATCAGAAGTGAAGTTCCCCGATGGGTATGTTTCAAATCTCTCTAGATGTGTTGAAAAGGGTCAAAAGTTCTCTGGGATGAAGAGTCATGATTGTCATGTCTTTATGCAACGACTACTGCCCTTTGCATTTGCGGAGCTACTTCCAACAAACGTACATGAAGCACTTGCAGGTTCGTAGTGTTTTATATCACAATAATTTTATAACGGTCTAGTTTGCAAAATAATATACGACTAACAATGTGTTTAATTGTTTTTGGAATATAAAAGGCATTGGAGCATTTTTCAGGGATCTGAGCACACGCACTCTTAAAGAAGAAGTTGTGGAACAGCTTCAGGAGAACATTCCCATCTTATTGTGCAACTTGGAGAAGATATTTCCTCCTGGATTTTTTGACGTCATGGAGCATCTAGCTGTCCACCTCCCATATGAAGCATTGCTTCGTGGACCTGTACATTACGGATGGATGTATCAGTATGAGCGAGCCATGAAATATTTGAAGGGAAAAGCAAAGAACCTCGCCAAAGTTGAAGGTTCTATAACTGCTGGAAGTTTGACGGAAGAAGTTTCTCACTTCACATCGTACTACTTTGCGTCAAAAGTACGTACCCGTAGAAGAGCTCCAAGAAGATATGATGATGGTGGAGTTGCGCCAACATATGCAGTTGCTGGTGTTCCAGACATCTTTAGCCAGATTGGACGACTCGGTGGGAAGTCTAAAGAGGTTTGGTGGTCGAGTGAACAAGACGCTCATAGTGCACACACCTATATTCTACTCAATTGCGAGGATCCATTGATGCGTTATTTTGAAAGGTAACATATATGGACACTTCAAAACACATATAATTAATTATATAATTGCAAGAGATTCATTCCTATGAAATGTGATTAATTTTACAGCCTATTTGTTTCTCAAGTCGAAGAAACATTTCCTGGTATATCCACAAGTGACGTAGACAAAAGGAAAGATCAGCACTTCATTAAGTGGTTGCGGAATCAGGTATTATAACTCAAACTTTTTTTTCATACATGATTTGTATTTTAATGTTCTCTTTATTTTTGCAGGTTGATTATGACGACGATGCAGATTATCCTAAGTGGTTACACGAAGTAATTCAATCTCCACTTGTAAAGGTCACCACATCACAGATGTATTTCACACGAGGCTACACTTTTTACACATATGAGTATGGTAGACAGCGGGCGACCAGTAACTATGGAATATGTGTGAAAGGGGAAACAGATTTCTACGGGATCTTGACGGAGATTATTGAAGTCGAATTTCCAGGGATACTGAAGCTGAAATGCGTCATCTTCAAATGTGAATGGTTCGACCCCATCGTCAACAGAGGTGTTCGGTCAATTTGGTATAGTTGATGTCAACGGTGGACGTCGGTACAACAAATTCGAGCCTTTCATCTTAGCTTCAAAAGCAGACCAAGTTAGCTTCCTTCCATACCCTCGGATGAGAGATTCGGGTATAAATTGGTTAGCAGTGATCAAAGTTACACCTCGAGGACGAATCATCAGTGGAGAAGAACCACCATTGCAAGAAGAACAGATAAATGAAGTCGAGGAACCTGAACAAGAAATTGATGACATCCTTCTCATTGATCCGCATAATCACGAATACGAAGATCTTACCTGATGATGATGCACAGACGAAGCTGTAGAAGACGAGTTTAATGAAATGATGATGATATTTCTAGTGATGACGAGAATGTCGATGTATCCGATTGATGTATTTGATTTTGTGTAGTTTGTTTTATGAATAAGGTAATGTGAGAGTTTGTTTTATGAATAAGGTAATGTGGGAGTTTGTTTTATGAATAAGAAATTGTGGGAGTTTGTTTTATAAATAAGTAAATGTGGGAATTGTGGTTTGGAATGGAAATAAAGATGGGGTTTGGAATATATGAAGTAGAAGATAAGGAATATGGGGTTTTGGGGTTTGGGGTTTCGGATTTTAGGGATTTAAACGTACTACTCGTTAATTCTCGTAAGTTGACGTCGAATGTACGACGTAATCCTCGTTTTTTCACGTAGGACAGAATCGTCGTAAAGAACTCGTTAGCTTACGTGGAAATAACGACGAAACTAAAAAAATAAAGAAAGCGAAACCCGTTAATTCCACGTAGGACGGAATCGTCGTAAAGACCTCGTAAGGTAAATAGACGTAAATACCACGTAAAGTAAATGACGAAGGAGGCACTCTTTAATTCCACGTAGGATGATTCATCGTAAACACCTCGTAACAAAAATCGTCGTAAAAACCTCGTAGACTAAAAACTAGAAAAAAAGGAAAAGAAGAGAGACACCACAGATTTACATGCGGCAAGACTTGCAGCAATTATAATACTTAAGTCTCGCCCACATAAATTCTAATATCTTCTTCTCTTTCTTTTTTTCCAAATATTTCTAATTTCGTGAAAAGCGGGACTAGCTACTCCTCATAGTATAAAAACTAGTAAAAAAGAAAAAAGAAAGATACTGAAATTATATGTGGCGAGACTTAAGTCTCACCCACATAAATTTCTTCTTTTCTTCTTTTTTTTTTCAATATTTCTAATTTGAAAAGTATTTTGGTGAGATGGGTGATTTGAGATAGGGTGTGTTTTGTGAGTTTGTGTGTGGTTGAAAAGGAAAGTTGTGGGTATTTATAGAAAATATAGGCTCGTAATTCCTCGTAACTGGTAACTCGTTATCCACGTAACCAACTCGTCGTAAAAACGTCGTTAACGAAAAAACGGCTGTAAACCTGATCCGTAAATTTACGCGTAGAAAGGTGAACATTTTTTCCTAAAGTTGCAGGAGTCGTGCCACCGCACTAAATTGCAGACCTAGTGATGGCATCCCCTCGTTTACAATTTATAAATATCAAAAAAGCTTCTTTCTTTTATCACTCTCTTTTGTCAATATCTGAAGACATCGTTCTCTTTCTTTGAGCTTTCTCTCTCTTTTCCGTGTTCATTCCTTTTAGTTGATCTTGATTCTTCTCTGTAGAAATCTAAATCTATCTGTTCCATGGCTTTGGCCGGGAGATGTCCAAAGAAAGTAAAGGCGATCGCTGTGTATTCCGATCCAGACCCGCAGCATATCTCTGACTTTTCTAGCTCTGACGCCGGTCTGAAAGGAAATCAGTAAGAAGTTCTTAGAGACGTTTTTGATCTGGACCCTGATCAACCTTTACTATTGACTAGCGCCGAGGAGGTTGTTATAATTTGCGGAGTCATAAAAAAGCATCAGTCGCAAAGTGCTGATAGAAGACATCGGCATTACTCCATGGATGCATGTGACCTGCAAAATCTCCCACACTACTTGATCTAATCCGTTTTGTTTTCACCGAAACGATTATTTCTGATATACCTTGTTTTTACCGGTTTTAAACCGGTGGTTAAGTCCCATATTTAGAATCTATTATATATTGTTTCAAGTAGTTTTATATTTTTCTTTGTTTTTTTTTTTTTTTGTTTTTTTGAAACTTTAGAGATTTTAGAGCTATTTGAGATGAAAAACTATGCAGTCACATCAGAAGTTTAGCAACGAGTATAAAGACTTCCATGATCTGGTGAAGCTCATATTTTTACACAGAGATAGAATTGAGTTAGATTTCTAATGCCACCGGTTGGAGGTCGATGAGACGGTTGGATCAAAGTGTGATCGACATTCCTTCTGATTTGCTCCCGACGAGTTTTTATCAGTTTCTAAGAATTGCGGTTTGGCCCAGAAGTTTTCCCTATTTACAAAAGAGCCTAGAACGTGTTTAAACGTATATTATCTGTTTCTAAACCATTGTGACGGCTAAGCTTTATCTTTAGATTTATAGAGATAAATTAGAACTACTTTAGAGATTGATCTTGAACTCTTGTTGTTTATTATTTATACATTTTAATTAGTCTACTATTATGTCTCAGTAGTTTTCTTGTTAGATTTAAGGTTCTTCAAAAGTTATTGAATGAATTAGACTTGATAAGATTGTTTGGGTAATCCTTTGGTTCTTAAATTGTTTATAAAGCTAGTTTCTCGATTAATCACTCTGAATCCAGATCTTAGGATAATTATGAACACGATAGTATCTATTTCTGGAACTGAACTTAGATGAGTTAAATGTTTATTCACACCAAGAATTGTTTAAGGATTTAGTGAACTAATCAAACCTGAGTTCATTGCTTATCTGAAATAATTTAATTCCCAACAAGAGTTGAAACCTTCTAAACTTACATTCTGAAACCCTAATTACATAGCATCTTTTCTAACCCGAAGCCTCTTCTTTTTTATCTCAACTTTTTGATGATGGTGGTGGAGGAGATATTTCTGATGGTGGAAGTGATGGTGGTGAAATGGAAGGTTGATCATGTTGTGGATGGGGAGGGGGGAAAGATCTCAAGGTCATGGTGGTGGTAGGATAAACGGCTAGGCAGGTGATGTGGGAGTAGGGGGAGGAGATATTCTGGTTGCAGCTTATCAGGTGATAAAAGAGTAGGAGGAGGAGCTCCGATGGTGGAGGTGGTGAGGAAAAAGGTTCTGGTGGTGATGGAGTCGCCAGAGGAGGAGTGACCGTGGTGGAGGTTTTGGGATCGCCGGTGAATTTTTGTCAGTGGGCTCTTTCGTTGGAGATATAGCATTACCATCGGAAGACAAAGGTTATGTAGAGAATATGTATTTGCATATCTTAACAGTACAACGCAATTGCCTATATATACATGAATAGAGAGGAGGTCTCTAGGTTAACGTATTAACTATGTTGCCATAACAGAAGGGATTAGTATCCCGAGTATCTCTCTATAGTATCTCTAACACACCCCCTCAAGATGGAGGGAGAGGTCTCACTCCAATCTTGTCCCGAAAGTCCAAGAACCGAGCGCGAGAGAGTGGCTTTGTGAGGGCGTCAGCGTATTGATCTCTCGTATTGACTTGGGAAACGCGCAAGGCTCCCATTTGAACTTGGCCACGAACAAAGTGATAGTCTATCGCAATGTGTTTCATGCGCGAGTGAAAGACTGGATTAGCACAGAGAAATGTAGCTCCAACGTTGTCACAGAAAACTATCGGTGGTGAAGGTATGGCGACCCCAAGTTCAGTGAGGAGACTGCATATCCAGCTTAGCTCAGCGGCAGTGTTAGCCACAGCTCAATATTCAGCCTCCGTCGAAGAGCGAGCAACTCCGGTTTGTTTCTTAGCTGACCAAGATATAGGATGACTGCCAAGATAAACAATGTAGGAGTTGGTGGAGACATAATCATCAGCATCCCCAGCCCAATCAGCATCAGAGTAGGCATGGAGAATCAGTTTGTTGTTTGTGCTGAAGTAAATCCCATGCGATGGTGTGCCGGCAAGGTAGCGAAGAATGCGTTTTGCAGCCTGCCAGTGATCATCAGTAGGCTTGTGCATGAATTGAGATAAGCGGTTCACAGCATACGCAACATCCAATCGTGTGAACTGAAGGTACTGCAAGCTTCCGACCAGTCTTCTGTATTTGGAGGGATCAGATAGAGATGTACCAGAATTTAATGTGAGTTTCGGAGACGAAGCCATCGGGGTGGAGACTGGTTTAGCATTCATCATGTCATACTTGTGAAGCAAGTCAAGTATATATTTGCGCTGAGAGAGATGCATGCCTTGACATGTGCGATGAGCTTCTAGGCCAAGGAAATAGTTAAGCTCCTCCGGGTCTTTCATAGAGAACCGCTCAGCAAGTAATCTTAGGATGGTGGCGATGGCTGGTTTGGAGTTCCCGGTCACCAAAATATCATCAACATATATGAGAAGGTACACCAGTTCCTTTCCGCGTTTGAGAACAAAGAGAGATGTGTCCGCAAGAGAGTTTGCGAAGCCAAGACTGAGAAGGAAAGATTGAAGTTCAGTGTTCCACGCCCGAAGTGCTTGTTTGAGACCATAGATTGCTTTCCTTAGACGGCATACATGATCCGGTTTATCACTGTCAACGAAGCCTGGTGGTTGCTCCATATAAACTTCCTCCGTTAGAGTTCCTTGGAGGAAAGCATTGTTGACGTCAAGCTGTTGGATGGGCCATGAATTACTCACTGCAATATCAAGAACAAGACGGAGAGTTGTAGCTTTAATTACTGGTGAGAAAGTGTCAGTATAATCATAACCATGTTGCTGGTTATAGCCCTTTGCTACGAGTCTGCCTTTGCAAGATTTGTGAGAGCCGTTGGGATTGTATTTGTTCTTGTATATCCATCGGCATCCAACTACATTTTGATCAGGTGTTCGGGGAACCAGATCATATGTATGGTTACGAGCAAAAGCGTCCATCTCAGAGGACATTGCACCTCTCCACCTCTTGTCTTTTAACGCTTGAAGCAGAGTGTTTGGTTCTGCTGGAACTCCACGAACAAGAGACGCCGAGTAGTTGTATTTGGGATTTGGCTTGGTGATGTGATTCCTGCGACGTGTGAGCATGGGGTGAAGAGGCGGAGGTGGAGCTGCTTGAGGCGGTTGTGCAGGTGGTGGTGATGATGATGATGATGTTCTAGTAGCTTGCGTTGTCGAACTTGGCGACTGTTGTGGTGGTGTCGTAGTGGGTGAAGTCGGAGCAAGTGACGTTGGCGTCGTGGCTGGAGACGATGAAGTCTCGGTGGGAGTTTGTTGCTGTACCTGCAGGTTAGAATCGGAGCTCGAAGATCCCGTCGGTGGCACTACGAGTGGCGGGGAAGGTGGTTTGAGGTTTATTTTGGTGACTGGTGGTAGGGAGCTGGGCTCGTTTTGAGGTGGTTGTGAGGTAGGATTGGGAGGGATTGGTGAGGAGAAGGGGAACACATTCTCAGCAAAACGGACATGACGAGAGATGTAGATCCTGCCATAGTGAAGACATAGTGAAGAGAAAGATGAGAGGAAGAATAAGAAGAGCGGCGCCTGTAAAAAAAAAAAAAAATTAGGATAACCGATATGGTTCTGATACCATATAGAAAATATGTATTTGCATATCTTAACAGTACAAGGCAATTGCCTATATATACATGAATAGAGAGGAGGTCTCTAGGTTAACGTATTAACTATGTTGCCATAACAGAAGGGATTAGTATCCCGAGTATCTCTCTATAGTATCTCTAACAGGTTAATCGGTTTTCTCGATCAACTCGGATTTAGCTATTGAATCGTGATGTCAGTCTATTGTCTTGTATGTGTAGTGTGGTTCAATTAATATGACAGTCTCGGATTCAGAATCAATGTGTGAAACCCAATTTTGTGACTTTCCGTGCACTCTTGAGGAAGAGAGACGTATTTTGATGGAGTTGAGGAGCGAAGCAGAGGAGCTCATCAATTGAAAGAGGAGAACTTATACTTCGTGATCTTAAACATTTAATGAATGATCTCTTATGCATTGACATCTCTCGATGAAATACTATTTACTTTCACTTTACCACTTTCATGGACTCATGATTTCTGAGTTTATCACTTCAAGGTTGGATTTATCAATAAGAAGCTCGATATTGACTTCATGCGGCGAAAAATGGTGTTTATGAAACTTGTGGAGATTCATGGAAGAGTTTTCTCCAGGTGGATTTCTTGAACCTGATTCGATCTTGCCTTTCTGGGTTTTCAATTTGATTTCAAAGTTGCAAATTTGTGGAATTTAGAGTTCTGATTCGATGAATAAAGTTGGCTGTTTCAGAGAAGGTGTTTGTGTGAGATACTGATTAGATTCTAGAATCTCTAAGTTTTTACCTTAAACTTGAACCTATTATTAATACACTTGACTATTCATTGGAAAAAGTTGTTGGATTTGTAGATTGGTTGGAAGCTTAAGAACATGATGGTAAGGAACTGTTTGCAACCTTATGTGGTTAAATTTTAACACTCTCATCCATGGGTTTTGTATAGGTAAGAAGTTACAAGAGGCTAGTAACCACACTTCATTTATTCATGTTCCCTAAACACCAAATTTGTTAATACTAGCCATCTCGACCACACCTTCTCTGACCACAACTCTTACAAATTCAGCACACCAACAGCTACCCTGTCCACCAATCTCCAACACATAGCTCACAAATCCACAACTCGTAAGTCCACGACTTCACTAACCATATCTTCCATGTCTACATTAGTATGAGCGGTATTTTTTAGTCCAAAAAATAACAACAACATAAGCTAAAGTACACCTCAAATTCAAAGTAACCCATTTTGTTAAAAGACTCTTCCAAAGTACTTAAATGTGCTAACCACTCTTTGTATATTGAATAAAACACGAATGTACATAAATTTATTGATATAATTTAATTTTGGGGTTTGTTTCAAGAAGGAAACAAGATAATTGAAAAAAACTCAGCAATGGGAATTGATCAACATATCGAAAGATCAAGACAACTGGTTACCCAGTAACGGATTCTAGAGAAACCAAATGGTGGTATTCGGTTTTTTATATGTCTTATCAATTGATCATGTCAATCCCGGTAAACATGTATTTAGTGCTATAAAGTGACTTCTTAATTCTGAAAGGCTACCACACTGATTATATCTGAGGGGATTGTCGAATCACCTTAACCATACTACAAAGTAAACTAATTGGACCAAAATCTAAGTTGAAACTTCCCAAACTGATATGTGTTTAAACGGAGACTCGAATCACCTTTAGCACATTTCCAGGTTTTGGCAAAACTGTTTTGCTTATCAATTGACCACAGTCATACAAGCAATGGTGGTATTCTGCCTTCCTCGACTATGGCCATTGTGAATGCTGCTGCTTTTGGTTTTCCCTTCGCCATTTCACAACTTAGATGGTACACATTTTAGTTACAAATCCCCGTTCTCCCATTTTTTGCATATGTCTTTCAATTGTTCGGGTGTTAGTAGTATGTTGTGTTTAAACTTTGGTATATATGAACACGTCCTTGTTAATAGGGGCAATGCTTTCATCATGGGTGATGACATTTTACACATTGTGGCAACTTGTGTAGATCCATGAGGCCGTGCTGGGAAGACAGTTTAAACGTTACCGGAGCTTGGTGTGTACGGATTTGGCCAAACCTAGGTTATTGGTTGGTAGTGCCACAAAATATATTATGCAGCTGTTTCTTTCAAACTCTTTCTATGAAATCAACTGATCTTTAAGTTCTTGGTGACAACTCATAGTTTCTTCTTTTCTTTTACTTTTATTTGGGCGCGCACACATATATATATATAAAGCTGTCACGAGCTATTTGGTTTTCTAGCTACTTTTATCTAGACAAAGCTCTTTAGAGCATAATTTTTATTCTTATTGAATCTGCTACCATGATGAAGAATTTCAACTTCACTCCAACATTTCTTCGTATTATGCCCTTTCTCAAAAAAAAAAAACATTTCTTGGTATTGTAGTGGGTAGTTCAAACGTCGGTATGTAACTAACTATTCACAATTACAATTAATTAATCAAAAACGTTACTATACGATAATTGTACTTTTTTGACAATTTTCCTTTTTATACTTCAGCGTCGGTAGAATTTATAGCAATATGTGTTCCATTTTTTGGAGCGCTACAAGGGTTTATTGAAAGTCTATACCCAAAATGGATCTCTTCAATATTCTTAATTTCACAGTTTAGGCATTTTTATTGATATCCTTTGTTCCTTTTTTTTGCACTTGTCATCGTTGTATGATTGGTCAAGCTAGCTGCCCACCATGAATTTTATAAATTGGTGCATTTATGTACTGATTTTTTTCGATGTCCCTGTTGATAGATCAAATTTATAAAAGTATTACATCATATTGAATAATTCTGTCCACTACAAGAAAACAGCGACATACTGAGGGAAAAAATCGTCGGTATGTCGTCGGAATAACGTTATTCCGACGACATACCGACGAAACAAGTCCTCGGAAATAACTCCTCGAAAATTTTTTTTTCCTCGGAAATCCCTCGGAATTTTCCGACGGAATTCCGAGGAAACAAATTTCCGAGGAAACTCCGAGGACAACCAGTTCGTCGGAAAGCTCCTCGGAATATACCGAGGGAGAACTTCCTCGGAATTTACCTCGGAGGTTCCGACGAAATGTTCCTCGGAATTTTCATCGGGAATTTCCGAGGAAGTGAACCCTCGGAAAATTCCGAGGAACAAGTCCCTCGGTATATTCCGAGGAACAAGTCCCTCGGTATATTCCGAGGAACATGTCTCTCGGTATATTCCGAGGGTTCATGTCCTCGGAATTTAAAAAAAATTATTTTTTTAAAAAAATAAAATTTTTGAAATTTAAATTCGAAAATATAAAATTAAAATTAAAATTGAGATCATATTAGTTAATATTCAAAGTTGTACAAATAAAGATAAAACATTCCGAGTTTTTGAAAAGAAAAAAAACTACGGGTCTGGCACGTCCGGGAACACCTCGTTCGGGTACATCCTCTGCATCATCTCCATCATTTGCTGGTTCAACCTCCTATGTGCCTCATAGCCCACCTGTTGAGCCGCCATCTGGGTCTCCAACAAAGATATGCGATCATCTTTGTCCTTCAACTGAGCCGTAAGTACTTCTGGATCAACAAAGGGCGGTGGTGCAGAAGAAGGAGGAACCGACCGGGTGCGACGACCCAAACCGACCAAACGTCCCTTCTTCTTTGGAACGACTGAAATAGAAAATAGCCAAATTTAAATCAAGAAATAAATGAATTGAACTTAAAAAAAAAGAACTTACGGATTCAACGATTTCGTTGATTCGAAACCGGGACAAGTTGGTCGAAGCCGTCAAAGCGTCATCCTCGGTTTGAAGCTGAGACACTTCATCTTGCACCTGAGTTTGGACCAGGGTGACCACTTCCCTCACAAGACCGTCATCAATCTGGCCGGTCTTCTTGTTGGTATACGCCCTCTTCATTAGGGCGAGATCATCAACCGGCTCGCCATCATTTTCTTCCGCCTTGAAAAAAACATAAATTAAAGAAACATTAGAAATTAGAAGAAGTGCACAAAAAATAAAATTTCAAAACTTAAATAATTGAAGAAAAAGCGACTGAACTTACCATGCGATCTCCCAGAGAGGCAATAGATTGAGCACCCAAGTTATGCTTGAAGACGCCCTTCCCTTTACGGTCGCTCCTGCGGTTGGTGGAGTTGGTGGAAGAAGTTTCTTTCGTCTCTTCCTTATCCCAATGCGCACACAACTCCGTCCAGACCGTGTTGTTTATCGACTTTGGGACCTTTTAATAAAAAAAAAATAGTTTAATAAATTAAAAAATAGTTTAATAAATTAAAAAATTGTTTAATAAATTAAAAAATAGTTTAATAAATTAAAAACAAACCTTGTTGATTTCCCACTTCTTCTTCCACTCGTGGATCTGCTTCCCATAGTTGTCCATAACTTTATGGACGAAGTGGTGATAGATAAAGAGCGTCTCATCGGAATTCCAGTTGAATTCTTGCTGGAAAAAAACACAATTAGTAGAAAATTTATATTAAAAATTAAAAATATAAGTAAGAAATTAGAATACTTACCGCAAACTGACGAAACCACAGATTCTGCTTGTCTGTAGGGAAGTCAGTGAAAGTCGGATGTCCCTTGTCGAGGGCCGAGTACATCATACGGTTGATCCATACGCTGATCCCGTTCCCGGATCGGTTGAATTTAATAAAAAGAACAAACGGTTAATAATGAATCAAATTTTAATGAAAAAAAATATGTTTAATTACCATGTTTTGACCCCGTCCATGTGGATACGGAGTGAGATAGGGAAGATGGTCACGACCGGGCTGTCGAACCAACTCCGCAACACTCATCACTCCCGGAGGACCCGGAGGACCCGGAGGAGCAGGAGCGGGTGCAGCAGCGGGAGCGAGAGGAGCAGGAGCGGGTGCAGCAGCGGGAGCGAGAGGAGCAGGAGCGGGTGCAGCAGCGGGAGCGAGAGGAGCAGGAGCGGGTGCAGCAGAGGGAGATGTATGGTAGGAGCTGTGGGGCGAAGGGGAATCCTGAAAATGGCTGGAATCCCGAGACTGGCTCCCCGTACCGCCACGACCACGACGCTGTCGAGGCCGGGTCTGATCATCATGAGACCTGTAAATTAAAAAAAAATATTTATAAATATAGAAATATAAAAATTAATTTTTAAAAAAAAATCCCAAATAATAGTTTTAAATCACAAAAAAAAGTTTTATAGATATTAAAAATGTTTAATAAATATATAAAAATAGTTCTAATAAACAAAAAATAGTTTTAATAAATAAAAAATAGTTTAATAATTACCAAAAATAGTTTAATAATATTAAAAATGTTTAATAAATATAGAAATTTATATAATATAAATATATTTATTTCTTTTTTTTTTAAATCCCAAATAATAGTTTTTAATCACAAAAAAAGTTTTATAGATATTAAAAATGTTTAATAAATATATAAAAATAGTTCAAATAAACAAAAAATAGTTTTAATAAATAAAAAATAGTTTAATAATTACAAAAAATAGTTTTAGTAATATTAAAAATATTAATAAATATAGAAATTTATATTATAAATATATATATATATATATTTTAAATCCCAAATAATAGTTTTTAATCACAAAAAAAGTTTTATAGATATTAAAAATGTTTTATAAAATCCAAAAAATCGAATTTATTTACAAAAAACGTTTTGTAAAATACAAAAATCGAATTTGTACACAAAAATCAAATTTATATACAAAAATCGATTTTATAAATACAAAACAAAAATTTATAAAAAAAATCTAAATCAATTCAACAAAACAAATTATTCAACCAAATCACAATTCTAAACCTATTATACAACCAAATCACAATCCTAACCAATCACCCTAACAAAAATCTATCAAATCTACACAAAAACCTAACAAATAGAACCTAAGAGAGTGGGATAGAGTCCTTACATGATTTGTGTAAGACAAGGGGGAGATCGCCGGAGATATCGTAGGAGAGAAGGGGGAGATCGCCGGAGAGGAGGGAGAGGAGCCGCGCATAGGAAGAAGAGAGAAATGGGGAAGAAGAAGCGGCTCGTGGTTATAAAACCTAGGGTCCGACGGATAGTTTCCGTCGGAATTTCCTCGGAATTCCGATTTTAATTTTCGCGAAATATTTGCCCGGTTAAATGAAAATATGCCGAGGAAATTCCGACGGATACATAAATATTCGTCGGAATTCCGTCGGAATATTCCGAGGAATTTCCGAGGAACTAGTGTTTGGGGTTTCAAAACATCGATTTTTTTTGCCGTATTTCATTTCTTATACAATTGTAATGCATATCATTGAGGATTCTTTGTATAGATGATCATAAACCATGAAATAACAAAATTTCAAAACGAATTGTAAGTATTCCCTTTACCGTTCATTAAAGTGTATAAGTGTTTCTCTTATGTTGTGGGGATTTCGTTCATACAATCGGAAAAGTGTTTATTATAGGGTAAGGAACAAATTTTTGACTTCATAATCAGTCTAAGACACTTAATAAGGGTTATATAAGTGTTATTCAAACCGCAAAACGTTGTTTTCGGTTTAAAAACCCTACTTCCTCGGAATTTCCTCAGAATATTCTGAGTAATTTTCGAGGAACTAGTGTTTGGGGTTCCAAAACATCGATTTGTTTTGCCGTATTTCATTTCTTATACAATTGTAATGCATACCATTGAGGATTCTTTGTATAGATGATCATAAACCATGAAATAACAAAATTTCAAAACGAATTGTAAGTATTCCCTTTACCGTTCATTAAAGTGTATAAGTGTTTCTCTTATGTTGTGGGGATTTCGTTCATACAATCGGAAAAGTGTTTATTATAGGATAAGGAACAAATTTTTGACTTCATAATCAGTCTAAGACACTTAATAAGGGTTATATAAGTGTTATTCAAACCGCAAAACGTTGTTTTCGGTTTAAAAACTCTACTTCCTCGGAATTTCCTCGGAATATTCCGAGGAAATTCCGAGGAAACCCTTATCTTCCTCGGAATTCCGTCGGAATATTCCGAAGAATTTCCGAGGAACTAGTGTTTGGGGTTTCAAAACATCGATTTTTTTTTGCCGTATTTCATTTCTTATACAATTGTAATGCATATTATTGAGGATTCTTTGTATAGATGATCATAAACCATGAAATAACAAAATTTCAAAACGAATTGTAAGTATTCCCTTTACTGTTCATTAAAGTGTATAAGTGTTTCTCTTATGTTATGGGGATTTCGTTCATACAATCGGAAAAGTGTTTATTATAGGGTAAGGAACAAATTTTTGACTTCATAATCAGTTTAAGACACTTAATAAGGGTTATATAAGTGTTATTCAAACCGCAAAACGTTGTTTTCGGTTTAAAAACCCTACTTCCTCGGAATATTCCAAGGAAATTACGAGGAAATTCTTATCTTCCTCGGAATTCCGTCGGAATATTCCGAAGAATTTCCGAGGAACTAGTGTTTGGGGTTTCAAAACATCGATTTTTTTTGCCGTATTTCATTTCTTATACAATTGTAATACATATCATTGAGGATTCTTTGTATAGATGATCATAAACCATGAAATAACAAAATTTTAAAACGAATTGTAAGTATTTCCTTTACTATTCATTAAAGTGTATAAGTGTTTCTCTTATGTTGTGGGGATTTCGTTCATACAATCGGAAAAGTGTTTATTATAGGGTAAGGAACAAATTTTTGACTTCATAATCAGTTTAAGACACTTAATAAGGGTTATATAAGTGTTATTCAAAACGCAAAACGTTGTTTTCGGTTTAAAAACCCTACTTCCTTGGAATTTCCTCGGAATATTGATGTGTCGAGTTTTAACCCGATTATCTAACTGCAAGTGCACAGTAAAGTACGCAGTAGTAATGCGGGATCGAATCCACAGGGACCGATGATCACACGTAGAGTTGCAGACAAGTTAATAGCTACAGCGAACGAAGATATATTTTTGATGGTTTTTATTTAATTTTCTTTAGTGTCACAAAACATAAACAAGCTGTAAAAAGATGATTTAAACGATTTGAAAACTATTTTAAAACAAACGTTGGGCATTGGGAATTCTCAGGGATTTCTTTTTAATCAAGATACAATTAATGGCAGACACAGGGATATATTAAGAACCGTCTAGAACTCAAACACGATATTAGAATTAACCTACTTCCGTAGCGCTAATTCTCTATGTTATAGAAATCTCCACACTAACTTCCGCTGAGTTTCAATTTCTAAACAAGCATTAAGAACAGGTTCAATATGTTCACAAAGCGCAATAACATCAACTTCCGAGGGTTAAGGACACTTTGCTCATCTAAAGTATTTTCGGAAGTTCAAACAATCACTTTCGGTGCATCAAACAATCTGATATCATGAACTAAGTGATCAATTCAGTTCAAGCAGTAAGAAATCCATTAGATGAAGAACCAAAACGTAATCCCTTAGTCTACACACGTTTTATGAATCAAAACATCAAGAAATCCCCTATGAGAACCCCTAAACCCAACTAGATGACTACTCACACATAACTAAGCAAGAACAACACGATTTTGATGAAGAAAACATGATAAGATTGTATTAAAACAGAGTAAAGGTTCAGAAGATCTTCTCCAAATGGTTTTGAGATGAACTCCTTTACAAATCTTCACAAATCACACAAAACAAGTACAAAACTCTCAAATCTCTCTCAAGAACTTGTAAATCTCCTTCTTGGTCGCCCCTGGTCTTTTCTGAGTCTCAAAGGTCGAGTTCCTCTCTGAATTATTGAGGGGAGTGGGTAAAAAGGAGTGAAAAGCTCGTTTGTGCGTGTGGAGCCCGTAGAGCCTTAGATCGGTCGATCCACATATACCGGATCGGTCGATCTAGTGCATGAAAGCATAAGATCGGTCGATCCACATTTACCGGATCGGTCGATCCCACGTCCTGTGCGATCAATACTTCATTCGGTCCATTGTTCGGTCCATCTTGCTTCTGAATAAATCCCGAATGCGTTCTTTTCTTTCAAGCTATCTAGTAACCTGCATATTACACTTAAGAACACCAAAACGCATCAAATAGACCAAAACATTAATTAAAACCGACCATTTAATTGCTCCAAAACGAGTTTAAAACCGTTAAAAACACGGAATATCAACTCCCCCAGACTTGAATCTTTGCTTGTCCTCAAGTAAAGAGGATTAAAATTTGGGAGCTCACTAACCCTCAGTAGACCTTACCTTGTGATTTCGCTAACCACTTAAATCAGAGACTGTCAAGGCATTCATTCCAAATCCCCACCAAGACCGCGCAAACCTTTCCATATTTCAGACCTGCAAGTCTCAGTTTCAAGTAATCAACTCTTTACATTCATTAAAAAGGGCGTGACCTTTCCACCAAAGATATCTCCATCAGGTATAACGGGCTCGGTGTTTGGGAGGCTGTTTTAGTGTTTAATTAGGTGAGGCTCAAGTGTTTGTGGGTATCAGCGATAACAAAAAAAATGCAAAACATTATGCAAAATCGCTGGAGAGACCGAGTATATTGATAACCATGTTTTCGAACTGCTCAAGTCTCAAATGATCAAAACCCAACAAATCTCAAACTCTAACCCCAAATTTAAACAAAGCATCATCTCTAGTACATAAAATAAAAATAAAATGTCTAAATCAAATATACTGAATGAGATATAAACATGAACTCTTTTTTTTTTTTTTTTTTTTTTTTTTTTTAATAAAAAAACATATACAAACCGAAATCGAATATATACACTGCGATGCAATCACACACTTACAACACCCAATTTTTCTATTTACACCTCTAGACACACAGGTCCGTGTCTAACCACCTAAATGTTCCGATCCTACCTAAGCAGTCGGATGAACCATGTCTACCCTAATCTCTCCATTGTTTTTGCACATGTATGCACATATAATCAGTGTGTAAGAATGCATGGAGATGAAATAAAAGGGTAAGGTGTAGGTGTGGTACCAAACTATTGATGAGTCTGGCCATTCAGGATTATTAAAGAGTGGTAAAATGTGGTAAAGAAAATCCTGAATGTGTATATGGTGTACCGTTTCCTGATGTTGATTCCTGGTCAAAAGAAATTAAATTCATTAATGGTCAAAAATATTTGAGTCGATTACAATTCACCGAGACTTGATAAAAGATTTAAGGAGAGGTTGCTTGGTCAAGTGGTTCCTCGGTTTGTCTGCGCTAACAGTCCTGAAAAATGGTCAATATGAAATGTAATGCACAACACACAAGGAAATAGTCTAATAATCATCACAGGGTCTGAGAAAAATACGTAGAGTTTTTTTTTTTTTTTTTTTTTTTTTTTTAAAACACAATCAAATCCGATAAACTAAGAAAATAAAAGAAATAAAAGCAATATGGTACATAAGTAGCATCCTCCCCCAGACTTACTTCACACCGTCTCGGTGTGAAAATAATTCCAAGAGAGATTACCGATCAGGCGTTGCGGTCAGTACGCCTCTTGGAGCGCCTCTCCAAGGCTCCATCATCATCAGAGTCCTCCGCTGCCTCAGGTCCAGCAGCGGTGTCGTGAGCGCCTGAGTCGTCATCGCTATCTCCAGAAACAGCTGGCTGTGATGCGCATCCCTTCTTAATGTTGCAGATTCCCTTCCACATCTTCAGCAGTATGGAGTTGTTGGTTTGATGGCTCTTGATCGACCAAGCGTTGATCTCAGCAGCGGATGCAGTAGCGGGAGGTGCTGGTGGCAGCATATACGGAGTGAAATCCGTGGGGAAAAGACTTTCCTCATCTTCAGGTTCCTCCTCTATATCATCATGTGGTGTCTGCTGGTGTGTCGATGATGATGCGACTCCTTTCTTCTTCAGTGTCGCGGGTCTGGTGCAGAGAGATGCAGGCGGTGGTAGAAATATGATAGCACCTGGATCAGTCAGCTCGGTGATGGCGGTATCGGGTAGCTTGACAAATTGCTCTCTCCCTTGTTGGTTCTGGAACTGGTAGATATGAGGGGCGGACTTGTCGATGCTTCCTCGCCAAGGGCCGGTGAGGTAGTGGCTGCTAATGAGTGCTCTCATGTCGAAAAAGTTCTGATACATCCCCTTCTTATCCACCACTCTGTCAACAGGTGGAAGAAACACTCCACAATGCCTTAAGATCTGTGTGATAACCGCTCCAAACCCACATCTCTTCGTATCTGAAACTTTGAAGTACGCAAGCTTCTCCGCGATCACAGCTCCTATGTTTATGTCCTTCCCGCTAACATAGGTAATGTCCGCGCCTTGAGGCCATAGGTGTCCAGCCCCGATGAACAGAAGAGCTAGCTCATCTTTTGTCACTGCAGCGGGTTCCGTCTTCCCATAGATAACACTGCTGATCACTCTCACTGCATATCGCAGAACAGGGCTACGTATTCTAGCTTGCTTGGCCTCTCGAGAGATGAAGTTTCCTGAAGCGATGAATGTCCAGAAATCATTGTGTTCCGGGAAGTCAGGAACACAAGATTGACGTCCTTTCCCGAACCCAAAGACGTCGCACAGCTGAAAGATGGTCATGGAGTGGAACTGCCTGTTCACAATGAAGGAGAACATCGCCTTATCAGCAACTGGGTTGTCCTCGTCAGGATGGTAGAGGCGGGCTGATGCGAGGAACTGCCTGGTCAAGTCAGCATAGCAATCACAGTGAAGATCGAAGATGTATCCCAGGCCAATCTTCTCGAACAAGGCTTCAATATCCTCGGTTATCCCCAATGCATCTGTAGTGTCTCTGTGAGCGAAGCGCGACGGACATATTTCCACTCCCCTCATCTGCTCATAGAAATCATCATCATGTATATCCCACTGCTGGGTTATCTCTCGATTCGCAGGATGAGACCTATCCGTCTTTCGGAACTTGCCCTTTGTGCTGAGCCTAGCAGTCTGTACCGAGGAATCCCCACGCTCACTCTGCTTCTTCTGTCTCTTAGGCATTATCTGCAAAATTAATTCATCAAAACCCAAGTAAGAGACATATAGAAAAACACTCTTATATAATCATTTCTGATCAACCTCCTAAACATGTAAAAATTTAGCACACATCTCTTCTCTAAACTCAAAATAACACATCACACTCCATTCCAATTTTCGTTTTTCAATTAAACTCGATAAATTTTTTTTTTTTTTTTTTTTTTTTTGAGGCAAAATTGCAATTCATCCTACAAATTGGCAATCTAGGTAACCCATGAGTATAATCATCACAAATAAACCATCCTAGATGCTATTCCATTTAGAATTCGGAGATTCCCCTAAATCCAACCCTAGGGCGATTTTTGATTCTAAAATTAGAGAGTCATACCTGTGTCTTGATGAAAACTGATGGTAGAAATGGATAGAGCTTGAAAAACTAATGAGTTTAGCACCAAGAATTACAAAAATCGGTTGAGATATGATGAAAATCGATTTGCATGTTCTTTAGAGGTTTGAGAGAGTTTGAGAGGAGAGGAAGATGAAATTATGAGTGTTTTGATCTGATTTTCGCGAGTGGGATTTTGTGGGTGTTTTCCGGTTTAAATTGAGTGAAATCAAACCGGGCAAGACTTACCTGAGATCGACCGATCGTACTCTTATGATCGACCGATCTTATGAACGGATCGACCGATCTGCGTATACCGGATCGACCGATCTCTTACCTGGATCGCCGTTCTGTTTCTTTCGGATCGATCTATGCCTGATCGTGATACATGCCTAAAAATCATCTAAAAACACAACCAAAAATCAATTCACACAAGAAAACATAATCACAAAAGAGAAAGAAAATCAAACCATGTGGGTTGCCTCCCAGTCAGCGCTTGTTTAAAGTCGCGAGCCTGACTATTTTGTTGTCCTTAGGCGAGATCGGGTTCCGATAAAGGAATGTTGGTTCCTTCTTCGGGTTTTGCATCTGTGAAGTAAGGTTTTAGCCTCTGCCCATTGACGGTGAATTTCCTCCCATTGTCTTCCAAGACAACAGCTCCATAAGGTCTAACCTCTGTGATGGTGAAAGGTCCGGACCAACGAGACTTAAGCTTTCCAGGAAATAGCTTGAGTCTAGAGTTGAACAGAAGGACTTTGTCTCCAGCAGCGAAGTCTCTCGGGATTATCTTTCTGTCATGCCACGCCTTAGTTCTTTCCTTGTAGATTTTGGTGTTCTCATAGGCGTTCAACCGAATCTCGTCCAGCTCGTTCAACTGAACCATCCTCCTTTCTGCAGCGGTTTTAATGTCGAAGTTCATCAACTTCGTTGCCCAAAAACCACTGTACTCCAATTCCACAGGTAGGTGACAAGACTTTCCATAGACCAGATTAAAAGGAGTGGTGCCCAAGGGAGTCTTGTAGGCGGTTCTATACGCCCATAAGGCGTCATCAAGCTTCACAGCCCAGTCTTTCCTTGTTTTGCCTACAGCCTTCTCCAAAATCCCCTTGATTTCTCGGTTCGATATTTCAACCTGCCCACTTGTCTGAGGATGATAAGGTGTAGCTACCTTATGCTTTACTCCATGTTTCTTCAGCAGTTTATCGAACGTCTTGTTGATGAAGTGAGAGCCTCCATCACTAATAACCACTCTCGGGATCCCGAATCTTGGAAAAATGACTGTCTTGAACATTTTCTTGACAACACTAGAGTCATTTGTCTTGCTGGCTACTGCTTCCACCCACTTGGAGACATAATCAACCGCAACCAGGATGTACTCATTTCCATAAGAAGATGGGAAAGGGCCCATAAAATCAATTCCCCATACATCAAAAACTTCAACTTCAAGGATGAAATTTTGGGGCATCTCATTTCTCTTACTGATGTTGCCCTTCCGCTGACATGCATCACACTTTGAGACAAACTCATGGGCGTCTCTGAAAAGTGTAGGCCACCAGTAACCAGCCTGCAGGACCTTAGAAACCGTCTTGAATGTTGCAAAATGGCCTGCGTATTCTGAACTGTGGCAGTGGAAAAGAATCCCTTGCATCTCATTCTCCAGAACACATCTCCTGAATAAACCATCTGAGCATCTCTTGTAGAGGAAGGGATCATCCCAGTAGTAGTGGTTCACATCTCTCATGAACTTCTTCCTCTCATACCCCTTCAGGTTCGGTGGTTCAATTCCAGCACATAGGTAGTTTGCAAAGTCTGCAAACCATGGGAGATCATCCTGAATTTGTCTCATGACACAGCAATCAGCCTGATCCAAATACTCATCCTCCAGCAAGGTGATCACATAGACATTCTCCTCGGGTAATGTATCATCCAGTGGTGTTTCAGCTTCCACTCTCATTCGGGAAAGATGATCTGCCACTCCATTTTCTGCTCCTCTCTTGTCTCTGATCTCAATATCAAACTCCTGTAGCAGTAAGATCCACCTTAAGAGTCTCGGTTTAGCATCTTTTTTCGTCATCAGGTACTTCAAGGCTGCATGATCTGTGTGCACAATTACTTTCGAGCCCACCAAATAGGACCTGAACTTCTCGAAAGCATAAACTACTGCCAGCAACTCCTTCTCAGTGGTAGCATACTTGATTTGAGCATCATCAAGCGTTCGGCTGGCATAATAGATCACATGGAGTTTCTTGTCTTTTCTCTGCCCCAAAACAGCTCCAATCGCGTAATCACTTGCGTCACACATTATTTCAAATGGCAAGTCCCAATCTGGTGGCTGCACAATGGGAGCACTGACTAGAGACTTCTTGAGAATCTGAAACGCAGCGAGGCAGTCAGCATCAAAAACAAACTTCGCTTCTTTGCACAGCAGACGGGTGAGTGGCCTCGCTATCATAGAGAAGTCTTTGATAAACCTCCTGTAGAAACCGGCATGTCCCAGAAAACTCCGAATATCCCTCACTGTCCTAGGAGGCTGTAGGCTGGTCATAACTTCAATCTTTGCTTTGTCAACCTCGATACCCTGCTCTGATATCCTGTGACCCAAAACAATGCCATCTTTCACCATGAAATGACACTTCTCCCAATTTAGCACCAAGTTCTTCTCCTCACATCTTTCCAGCACCTTGCACAGATTAGCAAGGCAGTCGGTAAATGAAGAACCGTAGACTGAGAAATCGTCCATAAAAACCTCCATAATGTCCTCAATAAGATCAGTAAAGATCGACATCATGCATCTCTGGAAAGTGGCAGGAGCATTGCACAATCCGAAGGGCATTCTCCTGTAGGCAAAAGTACCGTATGGACAGGTGAATGTTGTCTTCTCTTGGTCCTCTGGATGAATGGGTATCTGAAAGAACCCGGAGTAGCCATCGAGAAAACAGTAGTAGGGGTGGTTGGCTAGTCTTTCCAGCATCTGGTCAATGAAAGGAAGTGGGAAGTGGTCCTTCCTTGTGGCTGAGTTTAGCTTCCTGTAGTCAATGCACATCCTATGCCCTGTGACTGTTCTGGTAGGAATCAGCTCAGCCTTCTCATTTGTGATGACAGTGATGCCACCCTTCTTAGGAACCACATGAACCGGGCTCACCCAAGTGCTGTCTGAAATTGGGTAGATCACCCCTGCACTCAACAGCTTTAGAATCTCCTTTTTCACAACTTCCATCAGTTTGGGATTCAGTCTTCGCTGGTGCTCTATGGACGTCTTTGACTCATCCTCCAAGTGAATCTTGTGCATGCAAAGATCTGGAGAAATACCTGTAATATCATCCAAAGAGTACCCCAATGCTTTTCTATACTTTCGCAATTTTGAAAGAAGCAAAGCGGTCTCCACATTATTCAGGTTAGCACAAATAATAACAGGATATGTGGAATTCGGTCCCAAGAATGCATACCTCAGCCCAGCTGGGAGGGCTTTAAGTTCCACCTTTGGAGCATTCTCCTCACTCCAATCTGGTTGGGAGGATGACGGTTTGACGGTTTTATCGGTGCCTGAGTCTTCAAGGCTGACATAGGCGACATGCTTCTCAATCGGTGAGGCTGAATCCAAAATCTCAGAAAATCCAACCACTTCTTGGTTCATGAACCCGAACTCACTCTCCCTTTGGGTCAATGCGACTTGTAGAGGATCATCAGTGTGCAACTCTTCATCCATTTCCTCCACCAGTTCAGTCAATGTATCAACCCAGAAAGTCTGTCCATCAATAGTCGGATTTTTCAGCACCTTCTCCACATTGTATCTCATCGCCATGTCTCCTAGACGTAAGTCTATATGCCCATTCTGTACATCAATCATGGCTCCAGCAGTAGCTAAAAACGGTCTGCCCAAAATGAGAGGATCTTTAGGTTCCTCTTCCAGCTCCAGAACTACAAAATCGGTAAGCACATATCCCTTTCCAACACCAACAGGGATGTTTTCTAGTACACCGACTGGTCTTCGCACTGATCGGTCAGCAAGGACCAAGGAGATCCTTGTAGGTTTGTAGTTCGTCATGCCTAGCCTCTCAGAGACAGAGAAAGGCATTAGGCTCACTCCTGAACCCAGATCGCAGAGACTCTTCTCAAAGGTAAGTGATCCAATGCGGCATGGTAGAACAAATGCTCCGGGATCTTCACGCTTTTTAGGCATGACATTTTGTAGAACTGCGCTACATTCCTCATTGAGCATCAACACACCACGCTCTAGGCTCATCTTATCGGTAAGAATCTCCTTCATGTACCTTTTAAGAGAAGGTACCATCTTCACCGCTTCAACGAATGGCAATCTCACATGTAACTCCCCAACAAGGTTCTTTAGCTTCTCGTACTCACGTTCTTTGATCTTCTGCCTTGGTCTGGATGGGTATGGAGCCTTAGGAACATAAGCAGGAGGCGCCACATACACCTCTTCAGGTTCAGAGGAATTTGGCTTCGTTGGCACGGGATCGGTCGATCCAGATGGACCGGATCGGTCGATCTCCTTCCCCTTGGATCGGTCGATCTGTTCCTGAGATCGGTCGATCTCTTTCTCATTCGATCCCTCAATCGTTTTTCCACTCCTAAGTGTTACAGCATTCACAAACTCCTTGGGATTCGTCTCTGACTTCCCTGGTAGAAATCCAGGTGCTGTTCTGCTGCTGGAGGCGGTTTGAGCAACTTGCTTTTCCAAAACTTTCAAATGGGTGTTCAAAGCTTCAAACTTCCCATTAAGCTCTCCATACATGTTATCCACCTTGGTGTTTATCTCTGCAGTGCTATTCTTCTGACCTTCTAGCACCATTTGCAGCATCTTCTTAATTTCGTTATCCTGAGAAGACTGTGACGAAGAGGCATTCCCTTGATTCTGGTAGTTGTTGTACTGCTGCCTTTGCTGAAATCCTGAGTTGCCCGAGTTGTTCCCCTGATATTGATTTCTGTTCTGATATCCTTGGTTGAACACACTCTGGTTCTGATTCTGGTTCTGCCTGTTTCCTGCCTGAGGGTAGGACTGATGTTGTGGATTCTCCACATTGTTGCTCCGGTAAGACAGATTATTTTGCTGATTTTGACTCCATCCAAGGTTCTGATTGTAGCCTCTGTTGTAGTTTCCTTGACCACCAATGTAGTTCACATCAGCTTGCATATCATCTGAATCATCACCAACAGTTTCTTGTGAGGAACGATAGCCTTGCTCCTCCACAAATTTCACAGATTTCTGATCTCTCTTGAGAAGCATCTCAATCTTGGCATTCAGCTCATCTATCTTCTTGGATTCATAACCAACACCCTTCTGGCTGGTGTCAAACCTTGACTTGCGGTTTGCTTTGCTGGATGACAGGTTGTTCAGCAAGGTGTAAGCTTCTTCAACAGTCTTGGTCATGAAATCACCATTACTTGCTGTGTCCATGGCATCTTGACTCTCTTCATGAACTCCATTATAGAAAATGTTCAGCAAGCTCACATCAGTGTAACCATGGTGAGGGCAGTCCTGTGTGTACTCCTTGAAACGCTCCCAAGCCTCATGAAAGCTTTCTGAATCAAGCTGCTGAAAGCTTCCAATTCTGCTTCTCAGATATGTGGACCTTGACTTGGTGAAGAAATGCTGTAGAAAAGCAGCTCTTGTCTCTTCCCATGTAGTAAGAGATCCTGGAGGGATGGACTTTAACCATCTGATAGCTTTATCAGCTAAGGAAAACGGGAACAACCTGCATTTCAAAGCGCCTTGAGGAACTCCATTATGTCTGCTGGTGTCACAGACTCGCTCAAAATGCTCCAAGTGATACATCGGGTCCTCAGACGGGTTTCCATGAAACGGATTTTTCTCCACCAAATTAATGAGACCAGTCTTGATCTCAAAGTCTCTTCTCTCAATGGGAGGTGGGCGAATCCCAGAACGATCGGCATAGAATGCATCTGGTGTATCATAATGTGCAAGCGTCATCCTAGGCATGCCATAGTCTCCAGCCTGTTGTCTTGCAGCTACACCAGCCTGCTGATTATCACCAGCATTGTTGCCTTCTCGTTCATCTACAGGAATTGGATTTTGCGGGTTGTCCTGAAACTGGTCTTCAGCCATTTCAACCTCTTCAGCGGACTCAAGTCTTTTCTTTTTCACTTGTCTCTCTAGGCGGCCGAGCTCTAACTCCAAAGGTATTAAATTCGATGATCCTTTGCTTCTAGTATGAAATCCGCTCATTCACCTGAAAACACAAACAGAAAGAGAAAGACAGAAACATTAGACAAAATAAAAAAAATGCTATAGTCTTAAACTGATCATTAACTCTAGGGTGACCAAATGGTCCCCGGCAACGGCGCCAAAAACTTGATGTGTCGAGTTTTAACCCGATTATCTAACTGCAAGTGCACAGTAAAGTACGCAGTAGTAATGCGGGATCGAATCCACAGGGACCGATGATCACACGTAGAGTTGCAGACAAGTTAATAGCTACAGCGAACGAAGATATATTTTTGATGGTTTTTATTTAATTTTCTTTAGTGTCACAAAACATAAACAAGCTGTAAAAAGATGATTTAAACGATTTGAAAACTATTTTAAAACAAACGTTGGGCATTGGGAATTCTCAGGGATTTCTTTTTAATCAAGATACAATTAATGGCAGACACAGGGATATATTAAGAACCGTCTAGAACTCAAACACGATATTAGAATTAACCTACTTCCGTAGCGCTAATTCTCTATGTTATAGAAATCTCCACACTAACTTCCGCTGAGTTTCAATTTCTAAACAAGCATTAAGAACAGGTTCAATATGTTCACAAAGCGCAATAACATCAACTTCCGAGGGTTAAGGACACTTTGCTCATCTAAAGTATTTTCGGAAGTTCAAACAATCACTTTCGGTGCATCAAACAATCTGATATCATGAACTAAGTGATCAATTCAGTTCAAGCAGTAAGAAATCCATTAGATGAAGAACCAAAACGTAATCCCTTAGTCTACACACGTTTTATGAATCAAAACATCAAGAAATCCCCTATGAGAACCCCTAAACCCAACTAGATGACTACTCACACATAACTAAGCAAGAACAACACGATTTTGATGAAGAAAACATGATAAGATTGTATTAAAACAGAGTAAAGGTTCAGAAGATCTTCTCCAAATGGTTTTGAGATGAACTCCTTTACAAATCTTCACAAATCACACAAAACAAGTACAAAACTCTCAAATCTCTCTCAAGAACTTGTAAATCTCCTTCTTGGTCGCCCCTGGTCTTTTCTGAGTCTCAAAGGTCGAGTTCCTCTCTGAATTATTGAGGGGAGTGGGTAAAAAGGAGTGAAAAGCTCGTTTGTGCGTGTGGAGCCCGTAGAGCCTGAGATCGGTCGATCCACATATACCGGATCGGTCGATCTAGTGCATGAAAGCATAAGATCGGTCGATCCACATTTACCGGATCGGTCGATCCCACGTCCTGTGCGATCAATACTTCATTCGGTCCATTGTTCGGTCCATCTTGCTTCTGAATAAATCCCGAATGCGTTCTTTTCTTTCAAGCTATCTAGTAACCTGCATATTACACTTAAGAACACCAAAACGCATCAAATAGACCAAAACATTAATTAAAACCGACCATTTAATTGCTCCAAAACGAGTTTAAAACCGTTAAAAACACGGAATATCAAATATTCCAAGGAAATTACGAGGAAACCCTTATCTTCCTCGGAATTCCGTCGGAATATTCCAATTAAAAAAAAAAAGTCGATGCTAGTCTGTTTCCGAGTCATCATCACCAGATGAATCTGAATCTGGATCTTTGAAACTCTCCAATCACTGGTTCATCCTCTACATGAACGACGGCTTCCTCTACAAAGTCGGTTAAATCGACTAAAAGGCCAACTCCAGCTAAATCTTCTGCTGCACTTAAGTTGCCGGATGTGCTTGGTTGTAGTGGGTCTTCCAGCTCAGAACTTCCCTGAACTCGGCTTCTCGGGTTGGGTCTTGTAACAGCAACCCATGGATCATCTCTGTTCCTTACCCGAGGTACTTGATATAACAAACCTGTAACATTTAAAAAATTATTAGTCAAATTATAAATTAATACACATGATGATGAATCATTCTAAATAATTAACATTTAATTACCTGATCGGCATGAGAAGCAAGAATGAAAAGATCATAATATTGCAGCTTTCGCCTCGAATTTACTGATGTAACACCAAATGCATCTGTTCTCACACCTCGATCTAGAGTGTTGTCGTGCCAATCACAATAGAAAACAGTACAGCGCAATCCAACCATGCCCAAATACTTGATTTCCAAAATCTCACGTATGTGTCCGTAGTATACATCATCTCCTGATGCAGAACAAACGCCAGCATCATAAGTCGTACTCGAACGTCTCCTCTTCTGAGTTGTGAATGCATATTCTCGAGAACAAAATCTCGGATATGACTTCACAACAAATTTGGTCCAACGACCATCTCGCGTATCCAATCGTCAAATGTTTCACCTCTGGCCAAACCAGCAGATACCTATATTAATAGCACATATATATGTTATATCAATAAATGTGAATTAGTATAAATATGTGATAAATGATATTTTAATTTGTTTAAAGCACTCACATAAGTAAACATCCATCCAGAAAATTCTATATGCTTCATTTCTTCTAGTTCGTCCTCTGTGGCGTATCTATATTCGAACCTCGTTTCTGCCATGAAAATCCTGTACATATGATGACAATAATGTAATTAATTAAGATTTAAATTTCAACTTGTTAAAATAAAAATTTGTAAGCTAATTTATTTACCTCTTATATTGAAGAATATCTTCGCAGTTGGTGAGCAAATATGTTTGCAAATTATTGCGCTCCTGCTCAATACGTCGACGGTCCTTTGGTTTTTCGCTAAGTTGTCCAACGTCTGTGAAAATGTCTGGAATCGTAACATGATATGTTGCCCGTTCGCCTCTATCATCATGCCGAGCAGGTCTTCTGTTTTTGGTCTGAACTTCTGCTGGAAAGTAGTACTCGGCAAAGTTTGAAGTTTCTTCATTGATCATCTGTGCGACTATAGAACCTTCCACCCTACTTAAATTTTTCACCATCTTCTTCAAATGGAACATATACCGCTCAAACAGATACATCCATCTATACTGCACAGGACCACCAAGTTCCAATTATCTTGCCAGGTGAATAACAAGATGCTTCATAACATCAAAAAAATGAGGGTGGAAATATCTTCTCAAGGTTGCACTGAATCACGGCTATGTTAGTCTTCAAATTTTCAATACCTTCAAGAGTCACTGATCTCGTACATAAATCGCGGAAGAAACCACTTATCCCTTCAATTGCTTCATGAACATTTCGTGGTAATAGTTCCTTGAAGGCAAACGGAAGGAGGCGCTGCATCACTACATGGCAATCGTGGCTTTTCAAGCCAGTAAACTTTCCTTCCTTTCTGTCGATACAATTACGCAAATTAGATGCGTAACCGTCTGGAAATTCCACATCGTTTGAAATCCAATCAAAGAACGCATCTTTTCCCTCTGCATCAAGTCGGTATATGGGAAAAGGAGCCCTACCATTCTCATCAACATGAAGTTCTGAACGAGCACATATATCGACTAAATCCAGTCTTGACTTCAAATTATCATTTGTTTTACCTTGAACATTAAGGATCGTGTTCATGAGATTGTCAGAAAAGTTCTTCTCAATATGCATGACATCTAAATTATGTCTTAGCAAATGATCCTCCCAGTATGGCAGATCCCAGAAAATACTTTTTGTGCCAGTTATGTAGGTCTCCAACAGCATCTACCGGAAAACGCTCATGTCCACCGATGGCTAGCGTCCTTTCTGCACCAAAATCTCTTAGTTGTGTCTTCAAATCTTTCCCACAAATTTCCGGCGGTGGACTGTCAAACACCCTCTTGTTCTTTGTAAACAAATTCCTACTCCTACGATATGGATGATCCACTACAAGAAAACAGCGGCATACCGAGGAAAAAAATCGTCGGTATGTCGTCGGAATAACGCTATTCCGACGACATACCGACGAAAAAAGTTCTCGGAAATAACTCCTCGGAAATTCATCTTTCCTCGGAAATTCCTCGGAAATTTCCGACGGAATTCCGAGGAAATGAATTTCCGAAGAAATTTCGAGGACCACAAGTTCGTCGGAAATTCCTCGGAATATTCCGAGGAAGATGTCGTCGGAATATTCCGAGGGATAAACTTCCTCGGAATATTTCCAAAATTAAAAAAAAAATTATAAATTTATTTTTTTAAATTGAAATTCGAAAATATAAAATTAAAATTGAAATAGAAAACATATTTAAAATACAAAAAATAATAAAATAGTTTTTATAAATAAAAAAATGTTTTATAAATACAAAATTAGTTTTAATAAATATAAATATTTTTATAAATATGAAATCAACTTTTTATAAATACAAAATAGTTTTTATAAATACAAAAAATAATAAAATAGTGTTTATAAATAGTGTTTAAAATTGAAATAGAAAACATATTTAAAATACAAAAACTAATAAAATAGTTTTTATAAATAAAAAAAATGTTTTATAAATACAAAATTAGTTTTAATAAATATAAATATTTTTATAAATATGAAATCATCTTTTTATAAATACAAAATAGTTTTTATAAATACAAAAAATAATAAAATAGTGTTTATAAATCAAAATAATGTTTTATAAATACAAAATTAATTTTAAAATATGAAATCATCTTTTATAAATCCAAAAATCGAATTTATATACAAAGAACATTTTGTATATTTAAAAATAGTTTTTATAAATACAAAAATAAAAAAAAGTGTTTATAAATCAAAAAATGTTTTATAAATACAAAATTAGTTTTAATAATTATAAATATTTTTATAAATATGAAATCATCTTTTATAAATCCAAAAATCGAATTTATATACAAAAAACGTTTTGTAAAATCGAAATTATATAGAAAAAACGTTTTGTAAATACAAAAATACTAAACAATTTATAAAAAAAAGTTCTAAATCAATTCAACACAACCAAATCACAATTCTAAACCTATTACACAACAAATCACAATCCTACCCAATTACCCTAACAAAAATCTATCAAAAAACTTCTAAAATCATCAAATCTACTTAAAAACCTAACAAATAGGACCTAAGAGAGTTGGATAGGGTCCTTACATGATTTGTAAGGGAATGGAAAGGATTCGCCGGAGAGATCGTCGCGAGAGAAGGTGGAGAACGCTGGAAGGAGAGAGAGATCGCCGGAGAGGAAGAAGAGAGAAATGGGGAAGAAGATGCGTTTCGAGTTTATAAAACCTTGGGTCCGACGGATATTTTCCGTCGGAATTCCCTCAGTATTTTCAATTTCAATTTTTGCGAAATATTTGGCGGCTTGTTTGCCCGATTAAATGAAAATATTCCGAGGAAATTCCGACGGCCACTTAAATATCCGTCGGAATTTCCTCGGAATATTTTCATTAATTCGAGGAAAAAAAATATCCTGTGCATGTATTTCTATTAATTTATATTGTTCCTCGGAATTTCCTCGGAATATTCCGAGGAAATACCGAGGAACTAGTGTTTGGGGTTTCAAAACATCATTTTTTTTGTCGTATTTCATTTCTTATACAATTGTAATGCATACCATTGAGAATTCTTTGTATAGATGAGTATAAACCATGAAATAACAAATTTCAAAACGAATTGAAAGTATTCCCTTTACCGTTCATTAAAGTGTATAAGTGTTTCTCTTATGTTGTGGGATTTCATTCATACAATCGGAAAAGTGTTAATTATAGGGTAAGGAACAAATTTTTGACTTCATAATCAGTCTAAGACACTTAATAAGGGTTATATAAGTGTTATTCAAACCGCAAAACGTTGTTTTCGGTTTAAAAACTCTACTTCCTCGGAATTTCCTCGGAATATTCCGAGGAAATTCCGAGGAAACCCTTATCTTCCTCGGAATTCCGTCGGAATATTCCGAAGAATTTCCGAGGAACTAGTGTTTGGGGTTTCAAAACGTCAATTTTTTTTTTAAATGGATCGATCGATGGATATATGTCCAAAAACGCATCGATCGATCACTAAGATGGACCAAAGCGTAACAATGTGATCGATCGATTAGATTATCCCATCGATCGATCGAGGATATCAAGTGTTCCTCGGAATATTCCGAGGAAATTCCGAGGAACTAGTGTTTGGGGTTTCAAAATCTCGAATGTTTTTTTATAAACGGATCGATCGATGGATTTATGTCCAAAAACGCATCGATCGATCACTAATATGGACCAAAGCGTAAAAATGTGATCAATCGATGGGTAAATGTCTAAAAACGCATCGATCGATCACTAGTTCGTCGGAATTTCCTCGGAATTTTGCAAAATCCCTATAATATTTCCTCGGAATTCATCGGTTTTTTCCGAGGATTTTGGGTTTCCTCGGAATTTCCTCGGAAATTCGTCGGGAAATTCCGAGGATTTCATTTTCCGTCGGAATATCCGTCAGAATACCGATGTTTTCTTGTAGTGATCAGGTGGTAGGAATCTCCTGTGACAGTTAAACCAACACGTTTTCCTTCCGTGTTTTAGTTGGAAAACATCAGTGTTATCTTGACAATATGGACATGATAGCCTTCCATGCGTTGTCCATCCAGAAAACATACCATATGCTGGAAAATCACTTATTGTCCACATTAGTACTGCCCGCATTTGAAAGTTTTCTTTACACGAAACATCGTATGTTTCAGCACCTTGAGCCCATAGTTGTTGCAACTCATATATTAGTGGCTGAAGAAACACATCAAGTGATATCTTAGGATGCTCTGGTCCGGGAACGAGAATCGAGAGAAACAAAAACTCTCATCGCAAACACAAGTTTGGGGGTAGGTTGTATGGTGTAAGAATGGCTGGCCATAGAGAATATTGTCTTCCACTCTTGCCAAATGGGCTGAAACCATCAGTACATAATCCAAGGTAGACATTTCTTTTCTCATACGCAAACTCGGGATACTTTGATTGGAAATGTTTCCACGCTTTTGTATCTGAAGGATGTCTGATCTCACCATCTATTGAGTGCTCCGCATGCCATCTCATTGGTTGCGCTGTGCGTTCAGACAGATACAACCTCTGCAACCTTTCCGTCAAAGGCAAATACCACATCCTTTTATATGGCACTGGAACTCTTGCACTCGTATCTTTATAATGAGGCTTTCCACAAAATTTGCATGTAACCCGCTGTTCATCCGCCCTCCAATAAATCATGCAGTTGTCGCTGCATACATCTATTACCTGATACGATAAACCAAGACCAGCTACGAGTTTCTGAACCTCGTAGTATGAACCAGGAGCTACATTATCCTCGGGTAGAATACCTTTTACAAAATCAGCTTTCGCATCCACACAGTCTTCAGCCAAATTATAATCTGTTTTAATGTCCATCAATCTTGTAGCAGATGATAAAGCTGAATGACCATCTCTGCAACCTTCGTACAATGGTTGCTTTCCAGCATCCAACATATCATAAAATCTCCTAGCTTGTGCATTGGGTAAATCTTCCCCTCTAAAATGATCATTTACCATCTCCTCAGTACCTACACCATAATCTACATCCGTTCTAATTGGTTCTTCTAATCTAACCGCTGGCTGAGGTTCGCTAGTACTACCATGTTCATAATCAGTTTCCCCATGATAATACCAAATTTTGTAACTTCGTGTAAACCCACTCAAATATAGATGAGTCCAAACATCCCACTCTTTAATAACCTTTCTATTTTTACAATTAAAGCAAGGACATCTTAACGTACCTGTTTTTGCTTCCGGTTGTCGGTGAACTAACCCCATGAATTCGGTTATACCTCGTTGGTATTCTTCCGTAAGCAATCTCGTGTTCGGATCCAAATGAGGTCGATCGATCCAAGAACGAAAATAATTTGAAGAAGACATGTTTTTTATGAATCAAATTCGTGTGTAAAGAGAGTAAGAGGGAGGATGAAGATATGGAGTGAATGAAGAGGAAGAGGGGTGCATGTATTTATAGTTGAAATTCTGCCGACAGACCGAGGAAATTCCGACGGAAACGGCTAGTTCGTCGGAATTTCCTCGGAATTTTTAAAATCCCCCAACGGCTCTCTAACGGCTATAATATATCCTCGGAATTCATCGGTTTTTTCCGAGGAATACGTTTTTTCTCGGTATTCCATAAGAATATTCCGACGGAATAATATTTCCTCGGAATTCCGTCGGTATATTCCGAGGATTTCATTTTCCGTCGGAATGTCCGTCAGAATACCGCTGTTTTCTTGTAGTGGTCCCAGGTAAATATTATTTTTAGATACTCCACTACTTCTTCCATACATATATACAATACTTTTATAAGGAAATGTAATCATAATGAATATATTAATTACATATGGAATTTGATTTATTTACTAATGTGTATAATTATATATGGAATGTAGATTTGCAGATATCAAGAATAGTTGGAGTCCTTATCAGAGATTATGTAACCATAATTGGCTTTGACTAGTATATGTCAAGTTCTAAAAATAATCATTTATTTGCCAAAACATTAAAAATATCTAAATGTACAGATAATTATAAATTAATTCTACACGAGTGAAATATATATATATATGCTAACATGTACAACACATAAAAATATAGGACTTTGACATAAAAGAAGAAAGGACGATGACGAGAGGACGCGAAGAGAAGATCCATGAAACCTCACTTTCACCCTCGCCACTTTGTCACCGTAGAATATCCACCAGAAATATCAACATCCCTCTCGATCTAACGGTGGAAATTCTAAAAAAACTACCGGCGAAATCTTTAGTGAGGTTCAAATGCGTCTCAAAGTGTTGGTCATCAATTATCAGCAGCCGTAAAGACTTCATAGAATCGATCGTGACTCGGTCCTTGACTCAGCCTCCGCGTGATGCCCATCTTATCGAGGATCTCTACGACAAGACTGATGAATGTTTGTTAGTCATCTCATCTCCTTGCCCTCAAATGACTCACAAAGAATCGGTATCGATCCTTGGAACAGATCATGAATATGCCCGCGGTTTGTTCCTTTGTTGGTCATATGAACATCAAGAGGGAGCTATATATAACCCTACTACGAGGCAGTCCTTCAACTTACCAAAGATGAAACATTCACATCCTGGGCTTTGCTTCTTCGGATATGAACCTCTCGAGAATCAATACAAAGTATTGTTCATACCGAACCCTGTCCACAGGGTGGAGCAGGCTTGTCAAGTTTTCACATTAGGAGATACCAAGGCGGAGGAGCAGTGGAGGAATATCCAAAACATTGAATATCTCTATCCATCCTTAAGTTATCGCAGTACAGTTTCCATCAACGGGGCTATTTATTTCCTATCAAGGTTTAAAGTAAACGATACTACTACTGAATATAAAATTTTGAGGTTTGATATTCGGTCCGAAAAGTTTTATAATGTAGACCTTCCAAAAACTGTGACACTGAAGGATCTGTGTTGGTATTATCTGATAAACTACCAAGGAAAGTTAGGACTTATATGTTGCCAGCAGCGCATGGAAATTTGGATTATGGAAGAAGATGCTGAGAAGAAGACACAAAGATGGTCCAAGATCTTCTTTTATGAGATGGGGGGTTTCGGTAACTGGCTCATCTCGGATGTTACTCGTGCTGGTGAGATTGTTTTTATCAATAAGCCTCTTGACACGTTACGTATATGTTATTATGATCCCAAGCGCAACAGTGTCAGATATGTTGACCTTAAAGACAGCTATCCTAAGGAAAGAGGTTGGGATAAGAGTCTTCTAATCAGGACTTTTCCAGATTACGCCGAGAACACAATGTGTTTGTACTAGTAAGGATCTTTCAATGCAACATGTGCTTCTTTATTGATAGGTGTAAATGTAATGATGGAAACATAGGTTACATATATGCCCTATTACAACGAATTCTCGTTGGGTTTGTCTTTTCTTTTGCTTGATTATTGCTGTAGTCCTTAATTATCAGAGATTATATAATATGTATGGAATGTTGTTTTACAGATATTGATAACAACCGTAGTTTTACCTGAGGTTTTTTTTTTTTTTGATAAGTATGTGAATTTTCATTAGCAAGTAATGACACAAAGAGATACAATTTGATGAAATCAAATCCTAATGCATCTAAACACGCTGAACACAGCAAATTAGTCTGAGAGGACCACAAAAAAAGATCCTCACAAACACTAGAAGTTTAATCAATATCTGATGGATATGATTAAAGCTTAGCTATAACTATGGATTCATCAACAGCCATTCGAGTTTCAGTTGATCAGAGTAGAGACTTGATAACGGAACCTGCACCAAGAACAAAGATCAATAGAGATAACAGCCGGAGAAGGCACCGCAGACCATCCCACGAAGGCGACTCCGAAAAGGGGACCTTAAAAGAAGCCAGCAATATAAGGACTGGTGAACGTACAAACGGATGGAAGCAGAGGTTTATCGGATTGAGATTTGTAGACATGAATATTATGTATTTAGATAGATAAAGCAATGTTTAGGTTGATGGTTTACAGTATAACTAGTAACTTACAATATGGAAAAAACGAACTTGGTGTTGAGCATGCATGTGATAGGTTATTCTAATCACTTATTAGAAACCATCTAAAATCACAGAAACAACACAAAACTTGACAATTTAAAACTCAATTTCTGTTCCGAAGAAAGCTTATAAACTCATTTCAATATCACATTGTTCAATTCATCAACCATAACTTCCTTGTTAAACCCTTTAACCAGAGGAATAAACCGTCAGAGTATGCAAAAGATAGCTCAGAGCATACGTTCTTCTTGTAGGACTTCCCTTCTTGCACAGATTATACGCTTTGGTACATCTTCGCTTCTGCAATGACCATGGATTATCACGTTATACTTTTTTCTCAAGATTGGAGTCAAAGACTCTATCAGCTTCATTCATCATTCCTTTCACACAGAATCCTTTCAAAAGAGACACCACACTTTTGAAGTCCATATTGATATTACCGAAGTTTTAAATGAGTGTTTGATACGTGACGTCCGTAGGGACTGATTCATCGTAAAACATCTTGAGCAAGAGTCTCTTCGCTTCTCTTGTGAACTGTGTGACTGGGAAGTAAACCTAGTTTAAAGCATTTATGTGTCTAGACTGTCCAACATAAGCTATATTAATACAACCCACACGAAAACCTTGATTCTAGGACTCTCAATATATTTTTCATTATCTATACTAAAATAATCAGAAGGATACACATTTTATCATTCAAACAATAGTAAAAGAATAGAGAAGTGGGTAGTGCTAGGTTTATTAAGAAGGGTGAAACCAGTAGGATTGATGAATTACGAAAGGGAAACATTAATAAAGTTCGGGTTGAAGTTTATTCAAATGTAACTGCACTTAATGTAGTTATTTCTATTCTTGTATCAGAGTCGTACATTACAATAGACAACATAATAAGGAACCAATCACACTAGATTAAACACTTGATGAATCTGTCACCAATTCAATAAGAGAAGGGTGAACCAGAAGTAGCATTAAAGCGAGCAGAAAGGAAAAAATTATCCTCCACTTTAAATGACTATAATCGAATGTGATTTAAGCATTGATAAAGACCCGATTTCATTCAAAAATATTTAAAATTCTAAATAATAGTTTGATGCCGCAAAAAAAGAGACATTACGTGGGTGATAACAAAAATATGGGACTTTGTATAGCTGTCTGATGGTTTCATAATCGTTTGTTTTAACTTTTAAAACATGAACATGACTGGAAAGGTAATATTTAGAGATGCAAGGCTCACCTTGTTACTAAAGGGTTTACCAAAAAGCATGAAATTGACTAGATTATGATTCTATAAATATTTTTTGACAAAATCTAATTTACAATATCAATAGATTTTAAAAAAATTTGATAAGTAATTTTTTAACATTTTTACTTTAGTTTATTTGAGAACTATATAATTCTTTTATTTTATATTTATATCAAATAGGAAAATTATCTAAAATTTTATTTAATTTGTTTTTAATTATTTCAACCCGTGCATTATGAATTTTTAATAAAAATATATGTAATTTGTTTGATTAAATTTGGGATATATACAATTTATGAATGTTTAATTGTAAAACTTACTTGGTGTTAATGTTATTGACTCTAACATTTTATTTGTATAAAAACTATTTGATGTTAATTGATTAAATGATTTTTTGTAGTATATAAACCCGCAAAATAGTTATACTTATTTTCAACTTTTTCTAAATTATTTTAGTGGTTTTAAATCAAATAATTTAAAGGAAGATAGATAAATAAAAATTATTAAAAAGGTATGATCTAATGTTTTATATTGTTGGGACACAAGATTACCTATTGTGTGTTTGGAAAACACATTAATGGTATGATGTTGTTTTCCATAATTATAAGATTGAATTTAATTATATAATAGAAAGTGTATTTAATTTAAAAAACTTACAAAAAAAAATGGGTCCATGAGAATGATCGTGTTTTAATAAGAGAGAATATGATTCGAAGTTTCACCAAATGGATGTGAAAACCATCTTCTAAATGGAGGCATGAGGAAGAAGTTATATGGACCAACCTCAGTGGGTTTGTAGCAAAATATGAAAGAAATGAGAAAATAATTTATGGACAAAACAAGCTTGTAAATAGTGGAAATTAAAGTTTACGATAGCATCATGTCATTTAATTTTGTAGAATGATCGTTTCATCGATGTAGCTACTAATTAAGGTCAGTGATAGCATAATTGTTATGTTAGTCTAATATGTTGACAGAGATACATCATAATGATTGTTGAGTTTGTCTTATAAATGATATATTAGTTAGATCTTAGAAAGATATGAATACCATGTAAAAATAGCTCCAATTCAAAAAGGGGACACATTCAGACATAAAAACGGTGAAAAAATTTATGAATCACTGGTTGGGAATTTTTAAACTATGTTTAGATCTATACCCGACCATAGGTCGTGTGCAAATTAAAACTAAAAGGGTCATCAATTAGGTGAATATACCAAATAAGAGTGGAAATTAGATTAAGTGTGCATTGTTTTTAATAATTTGCGCAACATGTAGGAA
>NW_026016563.1:0-45495 GCF_020379485.1 Brassica napus | reverse complement strand
TCGTATACTCTTCA
The DNA here is from genome assembly GCF_020379485.1 of Brassica napus. Taxonomy (NCBI): domain Eukaryota; kingdom Viridiplantae; phylum Streptophyta; class Magnoliopsida; order Brassicales; family Brassicaceae; genus Brassica; species Brassica napus. Next base: position 45,481 of record NW_026016563.1, on the reverse strand, counting down.
CTCGGAAAATCCGACCACGCCTTCGATGTTTCCGACATATCTTAACCAAGCAAATATCTTTCACCCGCCCAAAACATTTTCGATATGCGAAAATAAATCGGCCGTTAGGAGAAGCAGCCTTTGGCATCGAAGAGACGTCGCGAAAGATGCCTCGAGGGTTACTTCTTCCGAACGACGAAAACGGACACTCCGTCAAAAAATGACGAACATTTTAACACATATCTTGCGCAAAAAAAAACTCTAAACGACGGCATCTGCCGCCAAGTTCGGTGCTGATCACATCGAACTCTTGAACGTCCAAAACAGACATAGCCATCTCACGAAGATGACTCTCGTACGTCCGACACAAGGATAATAGAGCTATAAAAGAAACCCGAAATTTTGGTCCAGCACTTCCGGTTGGCTTAAAAATTGTCTCCGGAGAGATGCTCGATTCATATCTAACAAGTCATATAAGCCGATAACCTATCGCAGACTTTAAATCGGTACGAATCAGGTTAAATTCGCGACAGATAAATCGATAGCCGACTAGTCACCGCATAAAATCTTAAAACCGAAAGTAAACCTAGGTCTTGCCCTAAACCCAGTGCACTGTTCTCTAACATCTCAAGGCATGATATCCAAAAGATACGAGATCCCAAAACCATGCCTCTATGTTTATATTCGACATCTTCAGATATCCCGCGAAGTCGATATCTCACGGAAAAACTCGAAAAACAGATCTCGAACGAAACATTTCACATCGAAGAAGAATATGAGACGACAACTCATCACCCTTCTTCCACGCCATACGTAAACTTATGAAAAATGCAACTCGATCATCTTGTCATAAAAAGAAAGCCGCAGAGCGGCAGGGATTCAAAGCCACATACGGCCAGTCTCGAAACACGAAATGAGGCCATTTAAGGCCGAAACATCAAACATAAAAAAAAAAAACAAATCTCCCGCAAGAGATCTAACCAAAGTCATCCTCAGAACTCACGCTCCCTCTTCACCCGTCGCTTCGTCCAAGCCTGGAGCCGCATCACCTCCGCCTTCTCTGAGCACCGGATCTTTCCCTTCTGGGCCTTCTGAACACGTCGGAAGAAAGCACGCGGATTTCAGGTCAGCTAGGATGAGATCAAAATCTCCATCCACGAATGCCAAATCTCCCTTGCAGCCGGACAGTCGGGCCTCTTCGGCCTCTAAGGTCGGAGGAGTCTCACTCTGGAACGATTGAACCACGGCCATCCCGCCCTCAATCGTCGCCAAGGCTAAATCCCTATTCCGGATGCACTCGAGGGATCCCAGAAAGGTGGAGATCTTCGCCAAGCGAGCCTGAAACTCAGAACGAAGAGCGTCCTTGGCCTCTCGAATCCCGCGGCTCGCTAACCCTGCATCGCCCTCGATCTGACGCTGAAGACGACGCACCTCCGAAGATTTGGCCTTCCTGGCTTTCTTTTCCTTAAGCAATGAACTCACCGTCTTCCCGAGGTCCCTCTCGAGCTCCCCTATCACGACCTCGAGTTTCGACACTTTCACAGAGTGAGAATTCTTGACAGCCGTCAGCATGGCCTCGGTTTCAGACCATGTACCCTGCAGCTCCAACAACTCCCCGGCGAGACGACTAGTCTCCGAACGCACTCACTGATCATCTCGTCGATCAACGACATGAACTGCGAAACAAGAAGAAAGTTAGGAATCCGTTGTCTTTCAGAGAAATATGTAACAATCAAGAGAGTAAGCGAGCGACAAACCTTTCCGCGAAGCCCCGACGCTATGCTCGAGTCTCCTTGCTGCGAAGATTCCCCGTCACCGCCCTTGGTAAACTTCCTCTTCCGGCCCTTAGGATAAGCAACCGGAACAACACTAGGAGCGCGCAGCGCTAGAACGATCTCTTTCCTGGAAGGAGGAGGAGGCATAGAGTCAGCGGCCCTCTCCTTATCTTCGACAAGAATCGGAGTCGTGGACGATCCAGCAGGTAAAGCCGAAGCATCTGGAATGACCGAGCCTGCGAGAGTTCCCGTATCTCGCGAAGTTACGCCCTCGGTCCCATGACCCGGAGCAACGGCCAGTGCAGAAGAGGACGGGAACTCGGCGCCGGCTCAAACCTGTTCTTTCTTGGCTTGGCGACGAACTAGTCTCTCTCGAAAGGAGAGATGGTCGGGAACGCAAGCCGGCGCTACGTTGATACGTCATTAGTCCATGCATTCTCGTCTACCCTTTGATGCTATCTCCCGAAGACCGTAGCGAACCCATTTCACGTTCTCCGCCATTCTAAGTTATCGATCAAACTTTACCGTATAAACCGCGGAAAGTTTGTTCTTTATCGAAAGAAGCCGTAATAAACGCTTCGAGTCAGAAGACGGCCCAAAGGGACCTAAGACATGACTCGAGGCCCAACTTACGATTTCTTAACCAACAGCCCATAAGCCGCATGACGGTTTACGCTTGGTTCGCAAGGAAAGATAAAATGTCAAGTTTCCGCGGATAAATACAAAATTTTGAAGATAATTACGAAGATCGAAAAAATGGAATATCTCGATTTTTATGCTATGGCGGCTTAAGGGCAGAAGAGGAAAAGCGTAAACCGACCTAGGAGCCAGTATATAAGGAGTCCTAAGGAGTCCTAGGCGAGAGGCATGGAGGAGACTTTTTCAGAGCAAACTTACCAGTTAGAGCGATTTAGGCATATTTCCGTTTTTGTTATTCAAGCTGCGACTCAACTAGGTTATTGCCGTCTTAGGGTTTTAGAACTAGGAATCTCGCCGACAGCTCTCGTAGCCCAGGCTCTTACCTTGTTGTAACGCTCAAACGCGAATTCAGAATAAGATCTACTTTGCTCTCTTTTCGATTTTTTATACTTTATCGTTGTCATTATTGTGTTCTGATTGCTTGGCGTGTGGTATTAGCAGATATCCGGGACCTCTGGGAAATGTGGGTTTTCCTAGTTTCCTTATTTAAACGGAAATCGACAGTGCGAATTTCGGTTCCCACAACAATATTTATTTCACATTTTATATTTCATGCATCAAATTCACACAAACAAGCAATGAGTTAAAACCCTACTTACCTGTGATCGGGCCCTGATGGGGCTGTTGTGGTTCGGGCTTTCCTAACTCTATGGATTCACTTGCTTTCCAACTGCCTGGCGCTTCGGAGCTGGTTCAATCGCTAGTCTAGTGGGTGGTGCTGGAAGCGTAACCTGTCTCTTATGGGGAAAACTATTGGCATAATGCCCTTTCTCACCACACGAGAAGCAAGTAATATAATCAGGGGCTTTCCTTCCCTGACTATAAGGACAACTACTAGAAAAATGGCCTGTACCACCACAAGTGTAACACAAATCTGGGCCATTCGTAAACCGTCTGTCATTCCTTCTTCCTCGGCCTCTCCCTCGATTAAATTGTCCTTTATTATTCATTCTTCGCACTCCTAGCCCTTCAGTTCTGCGAGATGGTTCTGCATGCTTCATCATGGCTTGCTCCTTTTCCATACCTTCTTCAACATTTACTGCTATCTCTGCCAATTCATAAAGGCTATGAAACTTCACTACTTGCAGTCGGCTAGCCAAATCCGCTCGCAATCCTCTTATAAACCTTCGAATTAGTGCACCCTCATTCCTTGCTCCATAAGGAGAATATTTCCTTAGCTTTGTAAACTCCGCCTCATACTCCCTGACTTTCCGGTTTCCTTGAGTTAACTCCAAGAATTGAATCTCCAGCCAGTCTTTTGCTTCAGGTGGGAAGTATTACCGCTCAAACTCCTTTTTCAAATCTTCCCAGTCGATCTCTCTTCGCATATAGTATTCTTCCGTGTTATCCCACCAATCAGAAGCATCTTTGGTCAAGTAGTATATTGCCACATCCTTCTTGAAATTATCAGGGCAGTGGATAGCCCGAAAGTTTTTCTCCAAATTCCTTAGCCATGCTGACGCTTCGAAGGGATCTGTTCCTCCAGGGTATCTAACGGTTCCAAACTTCTTCATTAACGTGACCATCTTCAGGTAATCAGGAGGGGAGGATGGTCTTCGCTCTGATGATTCACCGGTTCTATGATCAAGTCTATCTAGCAAGCCTTGTACTAATACTATAAGAGGATCTGAACTTCCAACCGTCCTCTGTTCTTGCCTATAACATGGCTCGGGCGTCCTTTCCCGGTGCCTGAACTCAGATTCATTCCGCCTTGGATTATGTGCTGTTGCATAATTCCGCCTCGATCCATACATATCAGGTGCTTAACTCCTCTCCCTCAAATCCTCATATCGTTCTTCTTGCTCATAGCCCATATGTGAATCTGTCAGATTTCTCCCGGTCGACTCATGTTCGGGTTCATAGTAGTGGTTATTTCCTTGTGCTATCGCAGAATCATCTGTTACCTCAAGGTTTGAATAGACTCTGCGGTTTTCAGAGTTACATTTTCCATATCTTGGTGGTGTCATCATTGGCTCCTCACTCCTTGTACGTCTTGGAAACATACTGCAGTACAACCCAGGGTAAGTACTAAACTCAACTTATCTAACAAAGGAGCATGTTGGTTTCCTATTCTACCTTTTGCGACACCTTTGACTCAATAAATTATTGAAAACAGGTTCCCAAGTGAGAAAAGTGAACCATGCTCTGATATCAACTTTTTTTGTAACACCCCCGATCTGGAATAAGTAAAAGTTAATTAGTTTGCCATGCACCAATCAAACAAGAGCATGCACGACGAACTAAGAACTCTAACCAGATCGAAGATACAACTACCACGTGCCCAAACATTTGACACGAGGTTCCCGGATCAGATCTGAAATCCCAAGATCATTTGTCCAAGAATGGGTTTCCTAGCGATTCCAAGTTAAGGCTTTGCAACCCGAGTTTGAAACCGTTAGTTAGTTCGTCCCGGACTAGGACTAGTATCATATGGAATCCAAGCATTTCACAAACCTTTTCTTATTCATATATACTTTAAGTTCAACCATATCAAAACTTTATACATGCTCGGCTGAAGTTCAAAACCATATCTTACATATTATAAACGTACATGTTTGCAAAAGGTAGCAAATCTACACCAACAGCTTTGTGCTCCTCCGATCCCAAATGGAACCTACTACGGGTTACCTGCAAAACAAAGAGTCTAATGAGCAACTATTTTGCTCAGTGAGTCGGGTTTCCTAACATTTATTTATCCCCCCATTTTGCATCAAACATTAAGCAACAAGGATCAATTATATTAAGAAATATGCAATGCAAAAATAAAGCAATCATGTAAACAAGCATCCACTCTTCACGAGTGGTTAGATCTTTATCGATCATCGAGGACTGCCTCTAGCCATTGGTTCCTATCTCGATACAAAGTCCATAACACATCCCTTCTTGCGCCCATTTACTCTAAACACAAAGTCTAAAAAGCCGATGGCCCGGATAACACACTTGCCGCATCGTCATGCAGCTACACGGTCGAGGGTAGCCAGCCCTATCACACGTGTCTTCGCGTCCTGCCCGGAACTAATTTTGGTAAGGCCCCGAACAAGGAACGGGCCTCGAGTGGACACCAATGACTCTCACGACACTCTACCCGAGTGTCGGACCCTCACGGATCAAGTCCGTGGATTTACGGGTTTTCCCGTTAAGATATGATCAAACATGTTATATTATCTGAGCCGAGGCCCAAACAATACAATGCAATGACATAAGTAAATGCAACACAACATCAATGTATCACAATCATGTTATACCCCTCGAGCCGAGGCCCGACGATATAACTCAATATCTTTCACAAACAGCAATCATTATCATATCATTGTATATCTAAACGCGCAACCTAGCAATGCATCAACAAATACTCTTGCTTTGCAGGCGCTAGCCGCACACACAACAATCATAACCCATAACCGAGACTCACCTCAACACTTAGATGAAAGTTTCGGACTGGAAACGCTTCTATCTCGAGGTCGGCTTCACTTTAAACTTTTATCGGAAAACTCTAGAGCTTTAGAAATCTAAATACATGAAGGGTAGGATAAGAAAGGCTATCCAAGTTCTAACTAAGAAAATAAAGAAAAGAAAAACAAAAGCTAAATAAAAAGAAAGCTTTACCTTAGGGTTTCGACTTTTTCGAGCTGCTATGGTTAGGGTTCTAAGCATGAGAAATGACTAAGGGGGTGTCTGCTATTTATAGGGGTGGAGAATGAGCTCAGCAGAAGGTATAGGTCGTGCATGGCAAGAAGGAGGTGTCTCTGCCTCCCAAACCAACCAATAGGAGACAGCTTGGTGTCTTAGCCACATTTTTGGCCAATAAAACCAAGCTTTGTGGCCAGCCACCAAAGCATCCAATAGAAATTACACAAGAACTGCATGGAGGTGGTCCAGTCAAGGAGAAGCACATGTCCAGCTGCCTGAAGGAGGTGAGTAAGCTGCTGCATCTTCCGGAAGCTTCCGGATATGCTTAACACATTGTAGATGGCCCAAATGGGCCGTATTTAAATCCCGAACGTGTTATAAACTGATCCGAGCTGGCAGAAATGTTTCTCCTTGACAAAAACCTAGATATTAAATAAGGCAGAACAACCTGATTGAACCAAATATATCCGATATTTCACGTATCAATGCATCTCTTCAGGTAGGTTGAGACAATAAGCTACCTGTCTGATTCGTTGTATAATCTGGTAAGGCCCAATGAATCTTACCGCTAGTTTCCCGACCTTCCCGAATCGGTCCTTTTCTTTTTGAGCTGACACTTTCAGATAAACCCAACCACCAATATTGAACACCACTTCTCTCCTTGATTGATCGGCATACTTCTTTTGTCTATCCTGCGCTTTCTTCATATTGGTTTGAATTATCTTCAACTTTTTCATTGTCTCTTCTACAATTTTGGGTGCAAACTCTCTTCTTTCTCCAACTTCGGTCCAGCATAAAGGTGTTTTGCATGGCCTCCCATAAAGCGCCTCATATGGTGCCATACCTATGCTAGAATGAAAGTTGTTGTTGTAGGAGAACTCGATTAATGGTAAATGTTTTTCCCAGTTTCCCGCCCAATCCAATATACACATCCACATCATATCCTCTATGGTGCGAATGGTTCTGTCGGTTTTGTCGTCCGTCTCGGGATGATACGCGGTGCTTATGAACAACTTAGTTCCCGCAGCTTCTTGTAACGGCTTCCAAAAATTTGAGGTGAGTCTAGGATCTCGATCGGAGACTATATCTGTTAGCACCCCATGCAACCTCACAATTTGGTCCACATACATCTCTGCAAATACTTCTACCTTATCGGTTTCCTTCATAGGTAACAAGTGCACCACCTTTGTCAGTCTGTCGACAATCACCCCTTTTCACCTACTGTATGGGAAATTATGTCACTTACCGGTCGAGCTGGAACACAAGGCAGCCTGGGCTATTAAATAATTAAACTTCGATATCAAACCAGCTGCCGAAAGGAGGCTCATGCAGCTCAACGAGCTGGATAAGATTAGACATTTAGCTTATGAGAGTTCGAAGATATACAAGGAAAAGACGAAAGCATATCACGATTAAAAAAGTCATTTCCCGACACTTTGAACCAAACGATCAAGTGCTGCTATATAACTCTCGGCTAACACTGTTCCCTAGAAAACTCCGATCTTGTTGGTCAGGTCCTTTCACTGTATTGAACATAAATCCTTATGGAGCCATTACACTTATAAATAATAAAGGAGACAGTCGGGAGCCTACTTGCCCCGATTTTCATACATTGCGGAGTTCCATTAGATGATGCTGAGATGGATGACCGGATCGTCTACATGGATGCAGCGCATCTCACGAGCACTCAGTGGCTCAAGGAAGACCGTGACTAGTGCTTCAGGGACGAGAACGGCCCGTACTTGGTGAGGTTGCCACTTCGTACTCACGGATTTCGACCATGGCCTTGCTAGCATTCAGTTCCGACCTGACCCATGCCTCCTCCGCGCCCTAGCTACCATGCCGCTATGCTACACGGTCCAGCGACCTGGAGGACCTCAGCCGCATCAGCCCGAGGCCGCACTCCCGCCATTCCCACCTATGCCAGACATGTCTACACTCTCTGAGGAAGATTTCCAGCGCGTCGTAGTCGATGCTCTCACTGCCATCTGCGCCAGAGTATCGATATGTCGCTGTTCGAGCAGGAGGAGTGTGCAAGCCAGCTCATTGTTGGCAGCAGGACCATCACGCCAGCGCCGAGGCACCTCCAGCGACGACACCACTGATGAGGACTAGTCCTCATATTTCTATCCCTATCGACTTATCTTTTCTTTTACATTCGTACTATTAGGATTTACTTTCGAACTTATTATTCTATGTTATGACTGGAGTTTATCTATTTTGCTGACCTTGCATGTGTTTGGATTGTCTAACAGAGCTAACCTCGCTGACTGATACTTATGGGTTAGATACACTGACACGATGCAGCTAACACATAATTTTTCTGTCTTTGTGCTATCGATCGGCGACGATATCCTTACGTCGATCGACTGTGATACGCTTATGTCGATCGATCGAGTGTCGTATATATCAATCTACACTCGAGATGGATGGGTATGAACATTTTTTTCTCATGTTTAACATTTTAAACTTAGTAGTTATTATTTATTTAACCAACCAATCATAGACTGAATATCACTGGGATATGGTATAATGTCCTTTTGTGATTAGGACTTTTTATATGTGGATTGCAATATTGTAGAGGTGATGATTCTAAGTTTTAAATCATGTGAATCCCTGCTGTTTCAAACCTCTTTCAGAGAGACTGCCATTTTGTTTTGCTTGAGGATAAGCAAAAGGGTAAGTCTGGGGGGAGTTGATAGACCATGCATTTGACCAAATTTTATCTATGGTTTAAAAGTGTTTTAACTACTAATTATTATATTATAGAGTATATTTAGAATATTTATAGGATCAGGAGTGCTTTGGAGATAAGTGATGATTTTGGAGCATTTTGGAGATATTTGGAGCAAGCACCCGAGATGACCATCGAGCTCGACCATCGGTCGATAATGAAGAGGAAAACGATCGATGTTCATGTCTTGACATCAATCGACAGCAAAGCGCGCTGAAAGCCCGTTTGGTCACAGCCGACTTGAAGCCCAAGTCTTCACCAATTTACAAGATTACCCCGGACGAGTTTTAACCTAATTATATAAGCTTTGCCACCATGTTAGAGGCAAAGTGTGCTTTCTTGTTTTATTATTTTTCACAACAAGATTTTCTAGGATTTTGATAGATTGGAGAGAAGATCCAAAGTTATAATTTGTGATTGGAACTTCATTAATATCTTTTTACTATTCTAATAAAGTTTTCTTACCTAATTGATGTTATGAACTGCTTAGCCATGTCTGAGTACTTCCATTGTTTGATTTTAGGGTTGAAATAGGTTAGGAGGGATTAGCCCCAACTATAAATTGCTGAGTTGTGGTAATTGTCATTAGGATTGTTCATTAATGCATGTTTTCTGCCCCCATTTGGTGGGCGAGAGTTAGTCCTGCGATTAGAGCCTCGTACTCGCTTACGTTGTTGGTTGCTTTGAAGTTGCATCTCACGGCTCTTGAGGCCGTGTTCACTGTCGGCGAGGTAAGCACTATTCCCACTCCAGCTCCTCTGACGTTGCTGGATCCATCAACATGCAGGATCCATTCTCTCTCTTCTTTGGTTTCGCCTCAGAGGCGTACTTCTTGCTCCAAAACTGGGAGTATTTCAGGGGAGAATTCGGCCACGAAGTCCGCTAGGACCTGTGAATTTATAGCTGTGGCGGGTCGAAAGATTACGTCGTACTCCCCTAGTTCCACAGCCCATTTGGCTAAACGTCCGGAGACTTCGGGTTTGTGGAGGACCAACTTTAGAGGGAAGGAGGTTGTAGAGACCCGTTAAAAAAAAAGAGAATGGTCGAGTATCTCTGTGGTGGTCGAGTCGCGGGTGATAAGGATCGATCGAAAAGTTTTGAAGTACGAAGTGGCAAAGAAGTGATCGTGAGTTAACTATGAGTCGAAGAAGTTGCTCGACCATAGTTAGAAGATGCCTTAGATTGATCAGACAGACATTTTGGAAGAATCACATTTTTGGAAGCACGACGGTTTAGAAGCTCGACGTTTGTGAAGAATGACGTTTCTTCAGCACGAAGTTTTCCGCGAAACGTCGTATTAGCGGAATATTATTTTGAAGATATTGGAAGCATGACAGAATTAAGCAAGACGGACAGGAAGCACGACGGGAAGCATGCACGACGGGATCGAAGCACGACGGAAAAACCCGAAATTAGACGAAAACCCTAATTTCGGTATTATGCAAGTCTTCGATGAAGCCGAAGGATCGGGAAATATTTACCGCCAAGGACTGAAATCAGGCCAATGGACCGAGAAGCTCGAGGTGACTTGTTGCATGGGTTCAGAACGTGGTGTCAACTGTCCACCAAGCTGAGTGTCTCTAGAAGCTCGAGGTGTCGCTGTGCATGGAAGCTGCACATGCAGCTTGACATGTAGAAGCACGAGGTAGATCGACCAAGCACGAGGTGTCTCCGCGTATGCAACCGAAGCATGCGTCCAGCCATGTGTGTGATGCTGTGGCGCCTTCCATGAGTTCCAGTCATGCAGCCTGACATCTGGGAGGAGTGGTGGCGTCCTGCATGTGTCCTGGACATGCAGCCAGACATGTGGAGCATGAGGTGCCGCCGCGCATGCGTCCGGAGCCATGCGAAGCGACACACAGGCTGCCACCAACCTGAATCTGATTGGGTGCTGTATTCTATAAATAGGCCTCGACCCCAGCTCATTTGAGGACATCCAGACCTGTTCAAAGCCAGTTAAAAACGTCAGAGAAAAGTACAAAAGGAAAGCAAGTGATTCCCAGCTATTTCGAGAGTTTTAGAGAGTTTTCGAGATCAGTTCTCTATTGATTTCGAGTCAGCGCCTAGGGACGGTTCTGTCCAACTGAAGGTCAATCAAATGAAGATCAGCTCAGATGGAAATCAAGTCAACGTGGCCAGAGAGAAAGAGAGAGAGAAGCAAAGTGGTCGACTTAGAGTGTAGTCGATTCTCACCGAGAAGGCCAGTTCCGTCCAATCGGCGATTCTATACGATTGTGACGCGGAAGCTCTTTCCAAATGATTTGTCCAGACCAGTCAGTTCCTTTGATGATAAAGTGGAGGTGATGCCCAGAGTTAGTTCAGTTCCACGGTTTCAGATCAGACGAAGTTCTGCTCGATACTCCGCCGGGAAGTCCGAAGAACTGTCTAGGAGCTAAAGGAGGTTCTGTACAGATCAGTCCGTCCAGACCGGTAAGTGTATTCATTATCAACCCGAGGGTCTATCTAAGTCAAGATCAGTTCAGTCCAGTCCAGTCAAGACGTTCATCTTCGGTTTTGGCAAAGTCCTCTCCGATCAACCAGCTGCTTCTCGCCTAGAACACTGTGAGTTGGTTTGTTTGAGTTCCACTTGGAGCTTAGGTTAGATCGAGTTGCATATAGAGTAGAATGCTCACATTATTGAAAGGTAGAGTCCTTAGGGTTATTTTATTTATGAAGCAGACTCAGTTTAGCAAGGGCTAAGCTGAGATGAATGGAGTTAAGACTGAGATAATAACCTGACTAGGGCTAGGATGCATCATGTTTTATATTCTTCCGTGTTGATTTGGTTGAGTGCAGGTTCCCGTTATCTTTAAAGATAGTTTAATAGCAAGAGTCTGAACTATCTGGATAATGGTTTGATTTATTTGTTTAGTATTGATATTATTGTTTAAATGTTAGTACTAAGGTCTTAGGCCATATAGGCCGGACTATTGGTACTATTGGTTTGTGTTGTAGAGTCGAGTGTCTGGTTAGTGTCTAGAACTTTATCATTACGTTAGGTTCTAGATTGAGTTTGTGTTGTGTGAGTGTGCTGACAGTATGTGTGTAACCCGCCCATACTAGGCTTGTTTGGGGTTGATTAGTGTTTCCTCGCCCTCGTATTCAGCAGGTTCAAGGAAACCCCTTATTCGCTGGATCGGGAAGACTCAGAGAGACGAGATCATGGCCTATGGCTGAGTGATTACACGACGGTGTAATGTGGCAGTGACCCGAAGGACTGTGGGCTGTCGCGCGGTAACCCGAAGGACAGTGGGCCGCGGTCGGTTGAAAGTTCCTTCTTCTGGCCTTTGTGGTAGGAAGATAGGATATTGCCGATAGAGAGGATGAACACTAAGTCACCATTTCCCGGGGTAGTGTATTGTGTTGTGTTAGAGTGTCGTAGGGGGTATGGAACCCTCGAGTTAATGTAGCACCGATATATGGTGTTACGAGTTAGATCGAGTCGTTGGTAGTTAGTATCTTATTATTGTTGTGATTTTCTTGCAGGTTCTGACATTAAGTCCTAAGTCTGGTTTAGGTACCGGATTAGGCATGGTGTCTCTTTGATAATTGTGGATTGGTTGTTGACTTGTTTTAATGCAGGTTCCCGTTACTTGAAGCTAGATCATGGCAGGAGGCCAAGTCTAACTTAGTAACAGTTTGCTTAGCCTTAGCTTTTATTGCATGCTAGGGCTAGATTGATTGTTATTTTGGGTTGTCTGGGTTAGAGTCTAGGTTGCAGGTAGAGGCCGCCAGCTCATTGAGTAACATTAGGTTACTCATCCAACTCCATTGTCCTGTTTGCAGGTCGCTTTAGGTAAGAATGATCGGATAGCTTGGTGCTGGATGTTAGGACCGCCGGTGTAGATTTTCATGCCTTTTGTAAACGGTATTGTGAATTGTGTTATGTTGACTCGATTTGGCAATAAGCCGGGCCCAGTCTTGAATTATTCAATGTATGAATATTTCTTGAATCAATAAAGAAATTGTTTTTATATGTGCTTCATGAGTACTCTGATATTTGACTAGTCCGGTCTAACTCAACGTTAGGTCGTAGTACAGGTTGAAAAGCCTTAGGCCTCGATCTAACGGAAAATGCTAACTCTAGGTACGGGTTGCAAAGCCTTGTGACTTGAAGCAGCGGGACGAGTTAGTGGATGAACTGGTCTAGGTCGTGGAGTAATTTTTATGACTCTGACCAGATCGTCCCTAGCCCGTCACGTAGCGCTTTCGAACCATGGTGTTGGGTTGAACGGCCACTCATGTTCTTGTTTGATTGCTGGCTGGCCGGTTGGCATTTCATCTCCAACCCTGGGTGTTGGACGGTCGATCGGTCATGTTCTTGTTTGATTGTTGGCCGGTTGATCGACCATATGTCTAGGACAGTTAGGGGGTGTTACAAAGGTGACAACCACGATTGGGTGAGCCTGGAAGTAAGGATGGAGCTTGCGAGTGGCGACTATCAGAGCTAAGGCCAGCTTCTGTAGATGGCTATAGCGGGTTTCCGCATCCAGGAGAGCCATACTCACGTAATAGATTTGTAGGTACTTGCTTCCCTCGTCGCGTATTAGGATGGCGCTTACGGCGTGTTCGGAGACTGCTAGAAATAGCAGCAGGACCTCACCGAGTAGTGGCTTGGTTAGGAGAGGAGTGGTGAGATACGCCTTTAGCTCATGGAGAGCGGATGCGCACACTTCCATCCACTGGATTTCCTTTGGATTTTGGAGGATTCCAAAGAAGGCATGAGATTTGTCGGAGAGTCTAGAGATGAACCTGCTCAAGGCCGCCATTCTTCCTGTTAGCTTTTGGACCTCCTTGACGTTCTTCGGGGAAGGATTGAATGAATGGCCCTGATTTGCTCTGTTTTGGCCTCGATGCCCTAGTTGGTTACAATGTACCCAAGCAACTTGCCAGAAGTGACCCCGAATGAGCATTTAGTTCGGTTGAGCTTCATGTTATACTTCCGAAGGGTGGAGAAGGTTTGTTGTAGGTGAGATATGTGGTCCTCACCCTCCAGGGACTTGACCAGCATGTCGTCGATGTAGACCTCCATGGTTCGCCCATTCTGGTCCGCAAACATCATGTTCACCAGTCGTTGGTAGGTTGATCATGCGGTCTTTAGGCCGAAGGGCATAACCTTGTAGCAGTAGAACCCTCTGGACGTCATGAAGGATGTTTTCTCCTGGTCTTCCAGATGCATAAGTATTTGATTGTAGCCAGAGAACGCATCCATGAAGCTCATCAGCTGATGCCCCGCGGTGGCGTTCACCAGCTTGTCGATATGAGGTAGCGGGAAGGGGTCCTTTGGACAGGACTTGTTGAGGTCCGTGAAGTCTATGCAGACTCTCCACTTCCCGTTGTTTTTCTTGACCACAACGACGTTGGCCAGCCATTCCGGATATTGCCCAACAGTCTACCTTGAACAGATGTTCACCAAGAGACTCGATGCCATGCAGTCCATGGTAGAGAGGCTCCCAGGGGTAGCTCCCCCAATCCGGAAGAGCAACCCCGAATCTTATGCCGATACTCCTTTCACGGATGAGATCACCTTGATTGAGATGCCCAGGAAGTTCTCCTTCCCCAGCATAAAGCCGTATGGCGGCACCACTGATCCGGATGACCACGTCGCCCAATACAGACAAAGGATGCTCGCCATAGCACTCCCAAAGTGGTCGTGTGAAGCTACCACATGCAAAGGGTTTGGCTCCACCCTGACTACACCCGCTCTGCGGTGGTATATCAACCTACCCGCATGGTCCATAGCCTCCTTCGCGGTTCTCAGAGATAAATTTGTGGAACAATTCGCCTGCAGCAGGTGTGATAACCAGCCCTTCGGGATAAAAAAAAAAAATAATAATATAATATGAATCTGGAGCCGAGCATTTGGGAGTCTAAGTATCAGGAGGAATGTTGAGTTTTGATCACATAAAACTTGACATGATTCGAAGAAAAGAGAAAACTGGTCAAACATCAACTTAGTGGTCGAACCGCGGGCGGTAAAGATCGATCGGCAAATTTCGAAGAACGAGGTGGTCGAAGAATTGTTTGCCATGATATGTTTAGGTGTTTAGAATTATGTTTCTTATGAGTCTTCTCTTACATATGAAGCTTTGGAGATGAAGTTGGACTAGAGAAGCTGAGAACTTACGTTCGGAGATGGTGTTTGGATCGTATGTTTGAAACTTATGTTTCTTGAACTACTATTCTTTGAAATTTGAATGATTCTGCATTTCTACTTGTACTTTGTTTTGGATTATTCTGGTTTATTTTTTGTCTTTGTAGAATGTTCGGTTATATTTGGGATTTTTCAGGTTTTTGGTTACTTTTTATTTTTTTTTTCTTTCGTAAAAGAATATTTGGTTCTTCGGTTTTGTCGGTTCTTTTCGGGTTCTTTGGTTCGATTATTATACTACAAACCGAACCGAATAGGAACCAAAAATATTTTGGTTTTTGGCCGGTTTTCAATTTCAATATCCGAACCGAACCGGAACCGAAAATAAGTGAACCGATCCGAACCGAAAATAGGACGGTTCCTATATGGATCCTAAACCTCTAGAACCGAAGAACGGAAAAAACCGAACAGGAATCGAACCGAGAACCGAACGCCGAGGACTACCACATACCCTGCCAGAATGTTTCCGCCACGTTCTGATCCCATGCCTGAAGCCACCTCGTGCTTCTCGGTCCATTCATCTGATTTCGGCCCTTTCGGCATATTTCCGACCCGCGATCAATCCCGAATATATTTCCGCGTCCGTTCTGGTGAGCTGAAAGTTTTTAATAAATTCCAAACTGAATTCTGACCTTGATGGTAAATATTTTCCGATCCTCCAGCTTCACCAAAAAATTATCTATAATACCAAAATTAGGGTTTTCGTCCAATTTCGGGTTTTCTCGTCGTGTTTTGATCCCGTCGTACTTACTTCCCATCCTGCTTAGCTCCCATCCTGCTTGTGACATATTATGTTCCCAACATAATATTTTATTAAGTTTTCTGAAAACGTCGTGCTCCAAAAATGTTATTCTCCCAAAACGTCCTTCTGATCAATCTATCACATTGTCTAACCATGGTCGAGTGGAATATTCGACTCATGGTTCACCCACGACCACCTCGTACTCAAAAACTTCTTGATCGATCCTTATTGCCCACGATTCGACCACCAAGTTGATGCTCGACCAATCTTCTATGTTCTTCGAATCATGTCAAGTTTTCAATGATCAAAACTCAACATTCCTCATCATTCTTTGATTCCTAAAAGCTTGACTCCAAATTCTGACTTTGTCAATCTTGACCGTTTTACCCCTTCAGGAAGGTTACTACAATGGCTACCATGTCATGGATCCATGCCCGCCCCAGTATCATGTTGTTGGATGACTTGCAATCGACGACCATGAATTTGGTTGACATGTTGATCCCTTCAGCGTATACCAGGAAAGTGACATCTCTTGTGGTTTGCTTGATCTCTCTACTGAATCCTACGAGTGGGGTGACCTTACCCGTTAGTGTGCTTTCTTCCAGTCCCATGTCGTGATAGGCAGACTGGAAGATGATGTTACTAGAGCTCCCGTTGTCTACAATATCCATTTTCAGTTAATTAATCATCTTTTCTATTTGTTCTTCCCATCGTCATCTCCTCAACCTATTTTTGGGTTATTAGTGTAGTGACAACGATTGGTATAGATTTCTGACTATTGTTTTTAAATTCATTTTCTCCTTCTCAAAGTAATACTCTCTTATACTTTTGTATGAAATAAAACAACAAAGACGGTGATGAAAGTTTCAGACTTTCGAGGAAGAGAGGAGATATACAAAACTGGGCTTTTTCAATTGAACCAGTAGCCTCTTTTATATTTGTCAATTTATTTGATTTGATTTGATTTTTGTTTATTTAATTTTCCTTTTTCAGATTACTATCGGGGTGTTTGATAGGTTCGTAGCCTTTTTTTTAGAAAAAGACAGTAAGTCTCCACAAATAGATTGACCATGGAAACACTAGTGTAATATTTTTACATTTTTGTTTCAGTTAAGATGGGAAGTTTCAGTGTTACTTTTTTGGTTTATTATGGACATACATCAAAGAGAAAAAAAACTAGCTCAAGCATATTAAGAAACATAAAGATGGCATATCAGTCGTGCTGTATGGACAAAATAAGGTAATACTGTTAATGGAAGTATTTTAACTTACTGTCGTTGTAATTTTCTAGATATACTATTCAGCGAATCTTACACCCATGAATTGTATTCTTAATACATATGTAAATTAAGAAATTATTTACCTGTAAGTAGTACTAGATCAAACACTAGTTATTTAAATAAAACTAGGTATCTTCATGCACCATGTGCAGTAAAAATATTTAAAATACTTTTTAACAGATAAATATAAATTATATTTTAAAATAAAATTTTATTAATATTGTAAATTTTCTTTTTTCGTATCAATATTTTAATATAAATTTAATTTAATTAAACATAAAAACAATATTTAAGAATGTGCATGTATATATTTGAAATTATAATCTTAGATAGATTTTTCTATCTATTTATTTTAATTAAATATATTAAATAAATTTGTAAAAGTTGCATAATTACCAAAAATTAAAATTAATCAATATTTATAAAATTTGTAAATATATAAGAAAATAATGATTTTACGATTAAATTTTTATAATTTTCTAAAAAAATTGTATACATTTTTGAAAATTTTAGTTTAGAATTGGTTCAGCCTTGACTTAGGCCACCATATATGATTATCTCGACCAGAGCCATAACTCATACAATAAGCATTCATCGACCGATGCAGCGGATTTGATCTTGAGATAAAAAAAAAGCCAATACCACATAAACTTAAGGCTATACCCCATCTTTTTTAAATCTGGTTCGACAGAAAGGTCTAGACAAGACCTGCAAATGGAATAATCGAAGCACAATTCCTTTAAGGCTTGTTAAAAACATTTTTTGGCAGAAAAACTCGATATGCCCATCTTTAGTAGTTATATGGTCGGATAAATGTAAAAATGTATCAAAGATTTATTAGATTTAGCATTGGTTCAGCCTTGACTTAGGCCACCATATATGATTATCTCAACCAGAGACATAACTCATACAATAAGCATTCATCGACCGATGCATCGGATTTGATCTCGAGATAAAAAAAACAAGCCAATACCACATAAACTTAAGGCTATGCCCCATCTATTTTAAATCTTGTTCGACAGAAAGGTCTAGACACGACCTGCAAATGGAATAGTCGAAGCACAATTCTTTTAAGGTTTCTTAAAAACATTTTTCGGCAGAAAAATTTGATATGCCCATCTTTAGTTGTTATATGGTCGGATAAATGTAAAAAGGTATCAAACATTTATTAGATTTAGCATTGGTTCAGCCTTGACTTAGGCCACCATATATGATTATCTCGACCAGAGACATAACTCATACAATAAGCATTCATCGACCGATGCAGCGGATTCGATCTTGAGATAAAAAACAAGCCAATACCACATAAACATAAGGCAATGCCCCATTTTTTTTAAATCTGGTTCGACAGAAAGGTCTACACACGCCGTGCAAATGGAATAGTCAAAGCACAATTCCTTTAAGGCTTGTTAAAAACATTTTTCGGAAGAAAAACTCGATATGCCCATCTTTAGTAGTTATATGGTTGGATAAATTAAAAAAGGTATTGAACATTTTTTAGATTTAGCAATGGTTCAGCCTTGACTTAGGCCACCATATATGATTATCTCGACCAGAGACATAACTCATACAATAAGAATTCATCGACCGATGCAGCAGATTCGATCTCGAGAAAAAAAAAGCAATTACCACATAAACTTAAGGCTATACCCCATCTTTTTTTAAATCTGGTTGGGCAGAAAGGTCTAGAAATAACCTGCAAATGGAATAAACGAAGAACTATTCCTTTAAAGCTTGTTAAAAAACAGTTTTTCGGCAGAAAAACTCGATATGCCCATCTTTAGTAGTTATAGGGTCGAAAAAATTTAAAAATGTATCGAACATTTTTTAGATTTAGCATTGGTTCAGCCTTGACTTAGGCCACCATATATGATTATCTCGACCAGAGACCTATATATGATTATCTCGACCAGAGACATATACGTAGGCCACCATATATGATTATCTCGACCGAGATCGAATCCGCTGCATCGGTCGATGAATGCTTATTGTATGAGTTAGGTCTCTGGTCGAGATAATCATATATGGTGTCCTAAGTCAAGGATGAACCAATGCCAAATCTAAAAAATGTTCGACACCTTTTTACATTTATCCGACCTTATAACAACTAAAGATGGGCATATAGAGTTTTTCTGTCGAAAAATGTTTTTAACAAGCCTTAAAGGAATTGTGCTTCGTTTATTCCATTTGCAGGTCGTTTCTAGACCTTTCTGTCGAACATGATTTAAAAAACGATGGGGTATAGCCTTAAGTTTATGTGGTAATTGCTTGTTTTTTATCTCGAGATCGAATCCACTGCATCGGTCGATGAATGCTTATTGTATGAGTTTGGTCTCTGGTCGAGATAATCATAAATGGTGGCCTAAGTCAAGGCTGAACCAATGCTAAATCTAAAAAATGTTCGATACCTTTTTACATTTATCCGACCATTTAACTACTAAAGATGGGCATATCGAGTTTTTCTGCAGAAAAATGTTTTTAACAACCTTAAAGGAATTGTGCTTCGACTATTCCATTTGCAGGTCTTGTCTAGACCTTTCTATCGAACCAGATTTAAAAAAGATGGGGCATAGCCTTAAGTTTATGTGGTATTGGCTTGTTTTTTATCTCGAGATCGAATCCGCTGCATCGGTCGATGAATGCTTATCGTATGAGTTATGTCCCTGGTCGAGATAATCATATATGGTGGCCTAAGTCAAGGCTGAACCAATGCTTAATCTAAAAAATGTTCGATACCTTTTTACATTTATCCAACCATATAACTACTAAAGATGGGCATATCAAGTTTTTCAGCCGAAAAATGTTTTTAACAAGCCTTAAAGGAATTGTGCTTCGACTATTCCATTTGCAGGGCGTGTCTAGACCTTTCTGTCAAACCAGATTTAAAAAATATGGGGCATAGCATTAAGTTTATGTGGTATTGGCTTGTTTTTTTATCTCGAGATCGAATCGGCTGCATCGGTCGATGAATGCTTATTGTATGAGTAATGTCTCCAGTCGAAATAATCATATATGGTGGCCTAAGTCAAGGCTGAACCAATGCTAAATCTAAAAAATGTTCGATACCTTTTTACATTTATCCGACCATATAACTACTAAAAATAGGCATATCGAGTTTTTCTGCGGAATGTTTTTAACAAGCCTTAAAGGAATTGTGCTTCGACTATTACATTTGCAGGTCTTGTCTAGACCTTTCTGTCGAACCAGATTTTAAAAAGATGGGGTATAGCCTTAAGTTTATGTGTTATTGGCTTGTTTTTTTATCTCGAGATCGAATCCGCTGCATCGGTCGATGAATGCTTATTTTATGAGTTATGTCTCTGGTCAAGATAATCATATATGGTGGCCTAAGTCAAGGCTGAACCAATGCTAAATCTAAAAAATGTCCAATACCTTTTTAAATTTATCCGACCATATAACTACTAAAGATGGCATATCGAGTTTTTCTGCCGAAAAATGTTTTTAACAAGCCTTAAAGGAATTGTGCTTTGACTATTCCATTTGCAGGGCATGTCTAGACCTTTCTGTCGAACAAGATTTAAAAAAGATGGGGCATAGCCTTAAGTTTATGTGGTATTGGCTTGTTTTTTTATCTCGAGATCGAATCCGCTGCATCGATCGATGAATTATTGTATGAGTTATGTTTCTGGTCGAGATAATCATATATGGTGGCCTAAGTCAAGGCTGAAACAATGCTAAATCTAAAAATGTTCGATACCTTTTTACATTTATCCGACCATATAACTACTAAAGATGGGCATATCGAGTTTTTCTGCCAAAAAATGTTTTTAACAAGCCTTAAAGGAATTGTAATTCGACTATTCCATTTGCAGGTCGTTACTAGACCTTTCTGTCAAACCAGATTTTAAAAAGATGGGGCATAGCCTTAAGTTTATGTTGTATTGGCTTGGTTTTTTATCTCGAGATCGAATCTGCTGCATCGGTCGATGAATGCTTATTGTATGAGTTATGTCTCTGGTCGAGATAATCATATATGGTGGCCTAAGTCAAGGCTGAACCAATGCTAAATTTAATAAATGTTTCATACCTTTTTACATTTATCTGACCATATAAATACTAAAGATGTGCATATCGAGTTTTTCTGCCGAAAAACGTTTTTAACAAGCCTTAAAGAAATTGTGCTTCGACTATTCCATTTGCAGGGCATGTCTAGACCTTTCTGTCGAACCAGATTTAAAAAAAGTTGGGGTATAGCCTTAAGTTTATGTGGTAATTGCTTGTTTTTTTATCTCGAGATCGAATCCGCTGCATCGGTCGATGAATGCTTATTGTATGAGTTAGGTCTCTGGTCGAGATAATCATATATGGTGGCCTAAGTCAAGGCTGAACCAATGCTAAATCTAAAAAATGTTCGATACCTTTTTACATTTATCCGACCATATAACTACTAAAGATGGGCATATCGAGTTTTTCTGCCGAAAAATGTTTTTAACAAGCCTTAAAGGAATTGTGCTTCGACTATTCCATTTGCAGGTCGTGTCTAGACCTTTCTATCGAACCAAATTTAAAAAAGATGGGGCATAGCCTTAAGTTTATGTGGTATTGGCTTGTTTTTTTATCTCAAGATCGAATCCGCTGCATCGGTCGATGAATGCTTATCGTATGAGTTATGTCCCTGGTCGAGATAATCATATATGGTGGCCTAAGTCAAGGCTGAACCAATGCTAATCTAAAAAATGTTCGATACCTTTTTACATTTATCCAACCATATAACTACTAAAGATGGGCATATCGAGTTTTTCTCCCGAAAAATGTTTTTAACAAGCCTTAAAGGAATTGTGCTTCGACTATTCCATTTGCAGGGCGTGTCTAGACCTTTCCGTCGAACCAGATTTAAAAAAGATGGGGCATAGCCTTAAGTTTATGTGGTATTGGCTTTTTTTTTTTATCTCGAGATCGAATCGGCTGCATCGGTCGATGAATGCTTATTGTATGAGTATGTCTCTAGTCGAAATAATCATATATGGTGGCCTAAGTCAAGGCTGAACCAATGCTAAATCTAAAAAATGTTCGATACCTTTTTACATTTATCCGACCATATAACTACTAAAGATGGGCATATCGAGTTTTTCTGCGGAAAAATGTTTTTAACAAGCCTTAAAGGAATTGTGCTTCGACTATTACATATGCAGGTCGTGTCTAGACCTTTCTGTCGAACCAGATTTTAAAAAGATGGGGTATAGCCTTAAGTTTATGTGTTATTGGCTTGTTTTTTTATCTCGAGATCGAATCCGCTGCATCGGTCGATGAATGCTTATTTTATGAGTTATGTCTCTGGTCAAGATAATCATATATGGTGGCCTAAGTCAAGGCTGAACCAATGCTAAATCTAAAAAATGTTCGATACCTTTTTACATTTATCCGACCATATAACTACTAAAGATGGGCATATCGAGTTTTTCTGCCGAAAAACGTTTTTAACAAGCCTTAAAGAAATTGTGCTTCGACTATTCCATTTGCAGGGCATGTCTAGACCTTTCTGTCGAACCAGATTTAAAAAAAGTTGGGGTATAGCCTTAAGTTTATGTGGTAATTGCTTGTTTTTTTATCTCGAGATCGAATCCGCTGCATCGGTCGATGAATGCTTATTGTATGAGTTAGGTCTCTGGTCGAGATAATCATATATGGTGGCCTAAGTCAAGGCTGAACCAATGCTAAATCTAAAAAATGTTCGATACCTTTTTACATTTATCCGACCATATAACTACTAAAGATGGGCATATCGAGTTTTTCTGCCGAAAAATGTTTTTAACAAGCCTTAAAGGAATTATGCTTCGACTATTCCATTTGCAGGTCGTGTCTAGACCTTTCTATCGAACCAAATTTAAAAAAGATGGGGCATAGCCTTAAGTTTATGTGGTATTGGCTTGTTTTTTTATCTCAAGATCGAATCCGCTGCATCGGTCGATGAATGCTTATCGTATGAGTTATGTCCCTGGTCGAGATAATCATATATGGTGGCCTAAGTCAAGGCTGAACCAATGCTTAATCTAAAAAATGTTCGATACCTTTTTACATTTATCCAACCATATAACTACTAAAGATGGGCATATCGAGTTTTTCTCCCGAAAAATGTTTTTAACAAGCCTTAAAGGAATTGTGCTTCGACTATTCCATTTGCAGGGCGTGTCTAGACCTTTCCGTCGAACCAGATTTAATAAAAGATGGGGCATAGCCTTAAGTTTATGTGGTATTGGCTTTTTTTTTTATCTCGAGATCGAATCGGCTGCATCGGTCGATGAATGCTTATTGTATGAGTAATGTCTCTAGTCGAAATAATCATATATGGTGGCCTAAGTCAAGGCTGAACCAATGCTAAATCTAAAAAATGTTCGATACCTTTTTACATTTATCCGACCATATAACTACTAAAGATGGGCATATCGAGTTTTTCTGCGGAAAAATGTTTTTAACAAGCCTTAAAGGAATTGTGCTTCGACTATTACATATGCAGGTCGTGTCTAGACCTTTCTGTCGAACCAGATTTTAAAAAGATGGGGTATAGCCTTAAGTTTATGTGTTATTGGCTTGTTTTTTTATCTCGAGATCGAATCCGCTGCATCGGTCGATGAATGCTTATTGTATGAGTTATGTCTCTGG
The DNA here is from genome assembly GCF_020379485.1 of Brassica napus. Taxonomy (NCBI): domain Eukaryota; kingdom Viridiplantae; phylum Streptophyta; class Magnoliopsida; order Brassicales; family Brassicaceae; genus Brassica; species Brassica napus. The sequence goes on along the minus strand of NW_026016563.1, from coordinate 21,870 downwards.
TCAAGATAATCATATATGGTGGCCTAAGTCAAGGCTGAACCAATGCTAAATCTAAAAAATGTCCAATACCTTTTTAAATTTATCCGATCATATAACTACTAAAGATGGGCATATCGAGTTTTTCTGCCGAAAATGTTTTTAACAAGCCTAAAAGGAATTGTGCTTTGACTATTCCATTTGCAGGGCGTGTCTAGACCTTTCTGTCGAACCAGATTTAAAAAAGATGGGGCATAGCCTTAAGTTTATGTGGTATTGGCTTGTTTTTTTTATCTCGAGATTGAATCCGCTGCATCGGTCGATGAATGCTTATTGTATGAGTTATGTCTCTGGTCGAGATAATCATATATGGTGGCCTAAGTCAAGGCTGAACCAATGCTAAATCTAAACAATGTTCGATACCTTTTTACATTTATCCGACCATATAACTACTAAAGATGGGCATATCGAGTTTTTCTGCCAAAAAATGTTTTTAACAAGCCTTAAAGGAATTGTGCTTCGACTATTCCATTTGCAGATCGTTTCTAGACCTTTCAGTCAAACCAGATTTAAAAAAGATGGGGCATAGCCTTAAGTTTATGTGGTATTGGCTTATTTTTTTATCTCGAGATTGAATCCGCTGCATTGGTCGATGAATGCTTATTGTATGAGTTATGTCTCTGGTCGAGATAATCATATATGGTGGCCTAAGTCAAGGCTGAACCAATGCTAAATCTAAAAAATGTTCGATACATTTTTACATTTATTCGACCATATAACTACTAAAGATGGGCATATCGAGTTTTTCTGCCGAAAAATATTTTTAACAAGCCTTAAAGGATTTGTGCTTCCTTTATTCCATTTGGAGGTCGTGTCTAGACCTTTCTGTCGAACCAGATTTAAAACAAATGGGGTATAGGCTTAAGTTTATGTGGTAATTGCTTGTTTTTTTATATCGAGATCGAATCCGCTGCATCTGTCGATGAATGCTTATTGTATGAGTTATGTCTCTGGTCGAGATAATCATATATGGTGGCCTAAGTCAAGGCTGAACAAATGCTAAATCTAAAAAATGTTTGATACCTTTTTAAATTTATCCGACCATATAACTACTAAGGATGGGCATATCGAGTTTTTCTGCCAAAAAATGTTTTTAACAAGCCTTAAAGGAATTGTGCTTCGACTATTCCATTTGCAGGTCGTGTCTAGACCTTTCTGTCGAACCAGATTTAAATCAGATGGGTAATGGCTTAAGTTTATGTGGTATTGGCTTGTTTTTTTATCTCGAGATCGAATCCGCTGCATCGGTCGATGAGTGCTTATTGCATGAGTTATGTCTCTGGTCGAGATAATCATATATGGTGGCCTAAGTCAAGGCTGAACCAATGCTAAATCTAAAAAAGGTTCGATACATTTTTACATTTATCCGACCATATAACTACTAAAGATGGGCATCTCGAGTTTTTCTGCCGAAAAATGTTTTTAACAAGCCTTAAAGGATTTGTGCTTCGTTTATTCCATTTGGAGGTCGTGTCTAGACCTTTCTGTCGAACCAGATTTAAAACAGATGGGGTATAGGCTTAAGTTTATGTGGTAATTGTTTGTTTTTTTATCTCGAGATGGAATCCACTGCATCAGTCAATGAATGCTTATTGTATGAGTTATGTCTCTGGTCGAGATAATCATATCTGGTGGCCTAAGTCAAGGCTGAACCAATGCTAAATCTAAAAAATGTTCGATACATTTTTACATTTATCCGACCATATAACTACTAAAGATGGGCATATCGAGTTTTTCTGCCGAAAAATGTTTTTAAGAAGCCTTAAAGGAATTGTGCGTCGTTTATTCCATTTGCAGGTCGTGTCTAGACCTTTCTGACGAACCAGATTAAAAAAGATGGGGCATAGCCTTAAGTTTATGTGGTAATTGCTTGTTTTTTTATCTCGAGATCAAATCCGCTGCGTCGGTCCATGAATGCTTATTGTATGAGTTATGTCTATGGTCGAGATAATCATATATGGTGGCCTAAGTCAATGCTGAACCAATGCTAAATCTAAAAAATGTTCCATACCTTTTAAAATTTATCCGACCATATAACTACTAAAGATGGGCATATCGAGTTTTTCTGCTGAAAAATGTTTTTTACAAGCCATAAAGGAATTGTTCTTCGACTATTCCATTTGCAGGGCGTGTCTAGACCTTTCTGTCAAACCAGATTTAAAAAAGATGGGGCATAGCCTTAAGTTTATGTGGTATTGGCTTGTTTTTTTATCTCGAGATCGAATCCGCTGCATCGATCAATGAATGCTTATTGTATGAGTTATGTCTCTGGTCGAGATAATCATATATGTTGGCCTAAGTCAAGGCTGAACCAATGCTAAACCTAAAAAATGTTAGATACCTTTTTACATTTATCCGACCATATAACTACTAAAGATGGGCATATCGAGTTTCTCTGCCGAAAAATGTTTTTAACAAGCCTTAAAGAATTGTGCTTCGACTATTCTATTTACAGGTCGTGTCTAGACCTTTCTGTCGAACCAGATTTAAAAAAGATGGGGCATAGCCTTAAGTATATGTGGTGTTGGCTTGTTTTTTATCTCGAGATTGAATCCGCTGCATCGGTCGATGAATGCTTATTGTATGAGTTATGTCTCCGGTCGAGATAATCATATATGGTGGCCTAAGTCAAGGCTGAACCAATGCTAAATCTAATAAATGTTTGATACCTTTTTACGTTTATGCGGCCATATAACTACTAAAGATGGGCATATCGAGTTTTTCTGCCGAAAAATGTTTTTAACAAGCCATAAAGGAATTGTGCTTCGACTATTCCATTTGCAGGTCGTGTCTAGACCTTTCTGTCGAACCAGATTTAAAACAGATGGGGTATAGGCTTAAGTTTATGTGGTATTGTCTTGTTTTTTTATCTCCAGATTGAATCCGCTGCATCGATCGATGAATGCTTATTGTATGAGTTATGTCTCTGGTCGAGATATGGGGCAACGTTTTCTCTCAGCCTTCGAAAGCTCCCGCACAGGAAGGGCTTTTCTACGAGGATGCAAATGATACCTAAACTCCCCACCGTTCAAAGGAGAGATAGAATAACAATATAGAGCCTCAGCGAGTCCAACGGTAAAACCCTCAAGATCACCGAGACTTTGCATAGCTATCAAGATCCTCCAGGAGGGAGGATTCAGCTGTCCAGGGGAGATCTTCATTGCCTTCGAAATCTTAGCCACCAAAGAAGGAATCTTGTCTCTGAAACCCGATTCGAAGAAACCTTCCTATACAGGGATCTCACCCAGCTCAAAATCCGAAACCCTATAAAAGGGACCAGGGATCCGAATGGTAACTTCGTCTAGAATACGACACTTCTTTCTCCAGTTTGCGACCTCCTCTACTCCTATTACCGATAGAGGACCCACCGGCAAAATTCTGTCTCCTCCCGGAGGTGGTGGAGCCTCTCCAACAGCAGCATTCCTAAGTTCCTCTATTTCGGCGGTCAGGTCCAGAGAAGAATCTGAGGAATCCATGGACCCGCAGGCCTCGTTTAGAACCCTACGTCTTGAGTGAACCCTAGTACCTATCGAAGAGGAGCCGAGGGCGAGATCTAGTCCGTTTGTCATCCTAAAAGGTTCGGAATAAAAGATTGGGAGAAAGAAAGTGTTACCTGAGAGAATGAAGACCTAGGCCTGAGTAATAGAGATCGCGCGAGATTTTGGTAAGAAAAGGAAACCCAAAAGTCCAGGAAGCAGAAACGGGGAAAGAAAATCAAAAACCCTAAGATTGACTTACACGCGTCAAAAAGGTGAGACTACGCGGGAAAACGAGTCTCGAAGCACGATAAGGGAACCTATCCCCTCAGTCCTGGGGACCCAAAGAACGAACGAGACCTTGAGGAAACCATTACCAGTATCATCTCTCCGACTCTCTCCAGCCTGTACACAGTTTAACATCAGATCTCCAGCCTCATCATCTCCAGAAGATAAGAGAAACTACTACTAGACTCCGGTCAAAACACGAAGGAGCCGATCCTCACCTGAGTTCAGAATGAGTTCCGGCTTGAGTGGAACCCAGGATAGTAAGATCAATGGAACGGGGTCCTGCCCAAGGGGAGCCTGCTGAGAATGAGCAACCCCGGTTGACTTGAGTGCACAGGTTATTCCCCGAGTTCGATGACGAAATCGAGAAATAAGGGGCAAACTGTTGGGGAAAAATACCCCGGTATCATTTCCTCCAGCCTCCAGGTAAAACCCAGACCCTCGGGTCCCCGATAAGGGAACACTCCGGGTCCCCGCTTGAAGGAACCCCGAGTTTGGTCCCTGGAAACGAGCTCCCTTCCAAGAAATGGAAAACTTTCGACAAAGAAAACCTTCCATATTTCCGACTATGGAAGAGTTTAACCTAATGAAACCGACTCCTAGACGACTATATAAGAGCTACTAAACCCTAAGGCAAGGGATCGACTTCTCCAAGGCTGAGAGACTAGAGCTAGACAGCTAGAATTAGGGTTCTTACCAAATACCTTGTAACCTCGCTTACATCCTAATAAAAGTCTCTTCAAGTCCTTGCTTGTTCTATCTAATAAAAGTCTCTTCAAGCCTATATCCTTGTTACCTTACTAAATTCCCACAAAAAATACACAAACACCTAATAGAAACCAGCTTATCCATCGTTCCGTAGTACTCACAAAGAGCCTACACAAAAATCCCCTAACACATTGGGCATAAAGGCAGTCAGAGGGGATAAGGAGTATTCCCGCTCCTGCTACCAGACTACTCTGAAGGGAAAGACCAAGGTCTTATAGCAATTACAGAGTAAGCCTTCGGCTCATCACACCGAGGAACCGGAGGTAGAGGAAATGGACGACGTGCCATTAACCGAAGGAGGTCAGACCCGACATCTCAAGATCAGCTCCAAGCTGACCGAAGGATTGAGGAGAAGACTGATAGACTTCCTCAGGTCTAACACCGACTGCTTCGATTGGTCCCATGCAGATATGCCTGGGATCGATCCGGAAATCATCATGCACAAGCTACAGGTGGATCCCCTACATCAACCCGTCAGACAAACGAGAAGGAAATTTGCTCCTGGAAGAGACTCAATCATCAATGATGAAGTCAAAAGCCTGCTCGGCGCGGGGTTCACTTGTGAGGTGCAACATCCAGAATGGCTACCCAACGTCCTCGTCGTCAAGAAAAAGAACGGGAAGTGGAGAGTCTGTATCAACTTCACGGACCTCAACAAGTCCTGTCCAAAGGACCCATTCTCGCTACCTCATATCGACAAGCTGGTGGACGCCACTGCGGGGCATCAGCTGATGAGCTTCATGGACACGTTCTCAAGCTATAATCAAATACTTATGCATCCGGAAGACCAGGAGAAAACATCCTTCATGACGTCCAGAGGGATCTACTGATACAAGGTTATGCCATTCGGCCTAAAGAACGCAGGATCAAACTACCAACGACTACTGAACTTGATGTTTGCGGACCAGATCGGGCGAACCATGGAGGTCTACATCGACGACATGCTGGTCAACTCCCTGGAGGCGGAGGACCACATATCTCACCTACAGCAAGGCTTCTCCGCCCTCCGGAAGTATACCATGAAGCTCAACCCAGCTAAATGTTCATTTGGGGTCAGTTCTGGTAAGTTCCTCGGGTACATTGTAACCCACCGAGGCATCGAGGCCAACCCGGAGCAAATTAGGGTCATTCATTCAATCCCTTGCCCAAAGAACGTCAAGGAGGTTCAAAACCTAACGGGAAGGATGGCGGCCTTGAGAAGGTTCATCTCCAGACTCTCCGACAAATCTCATGCCTTCTTCGGAGCCCTCAAGAATCCAAGGAACTTCCAATGGACGAAAGAGTGCGAATCCGCTCTCCAAGAGGTAAAGTCATATATCACCACTCCTCCTCTCCTATCCAAGCCACTACTCGATGAGCTATGCTGCTATATCTAGCAGTCTCTGAACACGCCGTGAGCGCCCCTAGTCCGCGAGGAGGGAAACAAGCAGCTACCAATCTATTACGTAAGTAAGGCTCTCCTGGACGCGGAAACCCGCTATAGCCATCTAGAGAAGCTGGCCTTAGCCCTGATAGTCGCCGCTCGCATGCTACGACCCTACTTCCAGACTCATCCAATCGTGGTTGGTACCTCCTTCAATGTAAAGTTGGTCCTCCACAAACCCGAAGTCTCCGGACGCCTAGCCAAATGGGCTGTGGAACTAGGGGAGTACGACGTAATATTTCGACCTGCCACGGCTATAAAGTCACCGGTCCTAGCGGACTTCGTGGCTGAATTCTCCTCTGCCTTACTCCCAGCTTTGGAGCAGGAGGTACGCCTCCGAGGCGAAACTAAGGAAGAGGTAGAATGGATCCTGCACGTTGATGGATCCAACAACGTTAGAGGAGCTGGAATGGGAATAGTGCTTACCTCGCCGACGGGGAACACAGCCTCTAGGACCGTGAGATGCAACTTCAAAGCAACCAACAATGAAAGCGAGTACGAGGCCCTAATCGCAGGTCTAACTCTCGTCCACCAAATGGGGGCAAAAAACATCCAGGGCTTCGACGACTTCCAGCTGATAATCAACCAGGTACAGGGAGAGTACCAAGCAAAAGACGACAGCATGATCCAATATCTGGCAGTTTCCCAATGACTGATCAAGAATTTCAAGAGCTGCAAGCTCACTCAAATCCCCCGGGAACAAAACTCGCAAGCCGATGCCCTGGCTAATCTGTGGTCCGCCCTCGAAGCGAATAGCCAGATGAGTACACCCTTGCTTGTGCTTCAATTGCCAGCCACCCTGGAGGAACCCCCGTCAGAGGAGGTCTCCGCTGTCGAAGAAGGCGAAACATGGATGACCCCCCTTGTCCGGTACCTGGAGGCCGACATTCTCCCGGAAGATCGTAACAAGGCCAGGAAAATTAAGAAGCAAGCCGCGAGGTATTGTATCTCACAGGAGAAGCTGTACCGGAGATCCTTCTCTGGCCCGTACCTAATGTGTGTCACACCTCGAGAAGCTGCTAGAATCCTTGTAGAACTATATGAAGGAGATTGTGGAACCAACTCTAGCGGAAAGAGCCTAGTGCTCAGAGCCAGAAAGGCGGGTTACTACTTGCCCACGATGGCCGCCGACGCTGACAAACAAGCAAAACACTGCGACAAGTGTCAGAGGCACTCTCCAGTCTCAAAGCTTCCCCCGAAGAACCTCAAGTCCATAAGCTCACCATGGCCCTTCAGAAAGTGGGGCATGGACATTGTAGGGAAATTCCCTATGGCGCCGGGGCAGAAGGTCTTCCGTCTGATAGTCACTGACTACTTCTCCAAATGGGTTAAAGTAGAAGCACTCAGCAGCATAACAAACCTCCATATCTACAAATTCCTATGGACCTACGTAATCACTCTCTTTGGGGTCCCCCGAATAGACAACCGATACCGGGAGCCTCGCCACATTCCTTGAAAACGCTATGTAAGAAACAAGACAAAGCCTCACCTAATAGGAAAAAGGGAAGGCTTACCCGACACACGACTATGACGCAAGGCTTCCCTGCTCACCAGGAGGGTCACCCATCGGAATCGTCGAGGAACTCCAGCTTCGCTACTGCTTCTCCAGCAAAGGAAACCGGGTGGGACTCATCTGACAAGGCAAAAGCTAAACATCAAATCGGGCTCCCAAAGGAATGATAAAACTCAAAGCTCAAAAGAAGAACTTACCAATGGTACGCCAAGACGTAGGATAACCAACCGGCTCCTAGGTCTTCACGAACATGTACCGGTTGTTCCAACCATCCCCGATGGGATAATTACCCCTGACACCCCTCCAAGGTTCCTCGACCAGAGGGGTGCCATCACGGGATCGAAGGTGGTAGAACCCCGCTTTGTTCCTCAAAGGAGCAAAGTAGTAAGAGTATAAAATCTCAAGCACCCTGACAGAAAATCTGTGGAGTTCTCCAAGTACTTGGATGGCCATTAAAGTCCTCCAGGTAAAAGGAGTATATTGAGAAGGACAGAAACCGAAGAAAGATGACACTTCGCCTACGAGAGAAGGTGTAACGCCCCAGAAGCTTGCTTCCAGATATGCCTCATAGACAGCTATCTCACCCACTCCCCCATCCGGAGCGCGTTCGAACTCAGTCGGACTTCTCATCCCAACTGAAGGATGAATCGCATACTTCCTCCTCATGTTAGCCAGGTCCCCCTCTCGGATCTCAGAACGGGGACTGTCGTCGAAGAAACAAAAACGGAGCCTTCTCAGGGGCGTCATCGGAACCGCTTAACTATCAGCCTCCGGAACGTCTCCCCAAGAGGGAACGAGGGATGAGAAAGGATCGGTAAAAAGAACGACGCGGCCTTGAACGACCACCCACAAGTGAGGACGGAAACGAGAGCAGCTCGGGATTCATCCTCCTCAACTAGGAATCAGCGCAAGAGTTGGGTTGAAACCAGCTAGGAGATATCGCGAGTCCTTATATCATCCGGATTATTCCTTTTTTATGGGATTAGAAAAGGAAGTAAGGATGTTTCCAAATATCCTGAAGAATCCCTGACATAAAGGATAAGCAGCGAAAAGGAAATCCGATCCTTGCAGAAAAAAGGGAAATCCTTCTTACAAAAAGGCAAGTTTCGAGAAAAAGATGCACACTTTTGAAGAGTAAGAAGAGTATCTAGTATCATCAACCGAACGGGCACCAGCCTCCTGGTCTATCCCCTCACATCAATACATAAGCTCCTCCTCGGGAAACATCAGAGCTCCAGGCTCCTTCATCTCCAAGACGCCATCAGAAGCCCAGAGCTTCTCAATCTCCGATAAGAAATCAGTGGTTCAATACCGCCAGACCGGTCTGGAGTAAGGGAACCGGTCCTCCCCCGGGTTCAGAGTGTGGTCCCGGCCTGAGTGGAACCCAGGATTGCAGGATTACTGGAGTGATGTCCTGCCTAATGGAAGCCTGCTGAGAATGAGCAACTCCGGTTGACTTGAGTGCACAAGTTATTCCCCGAGTTCGATGACAAAATCGAGCAATAAGGGGCAAACTGTTGGGGAAAAATACTCATGTATTAAATTCCTCCAGACCCCAGGCAGGACACCGACCTCTGAGTCCCCGCTAAGAGGTGCCCCGGTTCCCCGCTACAGAGTACTTCGGGTCCGGTCCCTGGGACAGCCCCCTTCCCCCTGGAAAAGAAAAACTTTCGACAAGGAGAACCTTCCATATTTCTGAATATGGAAGAGTTTAACCTAATCCAACCGACTAACGCCCGCCTTAAGAAGACTATATAAAGGGAACCTAAACCTTAAAGGAAGGGATCGACACTTCAAGAGTTAAGACTAGGACTAGAAAGCTAGAATTAGGGTTCTTACTCAAATCATTGTAATCCTAGTTTGTCTACTCAATAAAACGTCTCTTCAAGTCTTTACCTCTATTGTATCTCTCAAAATCAATACAAATACCATCCTTGTCCAACGTTCCGTGGTACTCACAAAGATCCTACACAAAAATCCCATAACACGAATGATCTCCTCATATGACACCTTTCCAGTTCACATCCAGTTTTATGCATCTGGGACCATCCTTATAACCTTTGTCAAGTTTTTTTTTTCATATAGCTTTCCAGTCTATGGTACTGCTTTCATTGCCCAAATCTGCAAGGCGTAGGAGAATTAATCTAACATGTAACTAGTAGTCTTCTCCTTCAGTTTGTCATGTGTTTTGACTACTGACTCGCAGAATTAAGCAGCAACTCCCAAAAGATACTTTTGAAGTTTCTCAAGATGCATGACCACATTGATGTATTTGAGGGGGGTGATAGGCTTCTCATCTCTCGCTAAAACCACACAAACAATTATGCAAAGGTAGACCAGTCATATGCGATCAGTAGTACTCCACTTCTTAACAGCTTCCTTGTGCTTCTTCCACAGGTTCAATATACAAATTTCCTCTTTTCTCTTCAGCACTTTCCTCTAGAAACCACCATCATCTTCCCAATCATTGAACTCCTTAAGTGAGATACTAGTATTGCACTCAAGCCTGGTTATTGCGTGGAACAATAGCAATGAAAATCAAAGTGGTCTCCTCGAAAAAACAAACCAAAACTCGTGCATTTTGTAAGTTACCAGATCCCTACACCAGAAGCTGTGTATCGCTCGTGTTGAGTACCCAAGACCAGTCTCAGGCAACTTAAAATCTGAGGAAAAACCCGATCTTTCTTAACTACATTCAACTCCTTTGGGAGTCATTCCTTCAACTTTATGATAATCATGTAGTCGATCCAGCAGTTGTTATTGATCTGAGTCACTTGGGTCTCCTCAACCTCCTTAAAAAGCCTCTTTGGTAACTCCTCAGATATACCTACATTCAGAGAAAAAAGATTATAATGAGAGCATAAACAAAGAAAGAACATAAAATATACTTTTAGAACAAATGTTCCACCTATTTCTAAGATTTCCCAGAACAACAAACATTACAATCGGACAACAAATAGTCTACATGCTTAGCATTACAATCGAACAACAACTAGTCTAAGATTTTAAGACTCGAATTTCCCCCTTTCCAAAAAACCTAAATCGGTACTCTACAAATACAAATCAAAAACAGTAACATGCATGACTTAATTGTAATGTATAAGATGGGTAATCAACCCATAAAACTAATTTAGTATAAGAAAGATGACAAATCGATTTAAAAAAAATCTAGGCTTAAGAGAATCAATAGAAGTAATCGCATACCTAATGTGAAGAGACATGAGATTTTGATGAAATTGATGGAAGAACACTCGATTTCGTAATGAACCGTCCGAGGAAACTCGTAGAGGAAGAACACTTTGATTTCGTTGTTTTGTGTGTGAGAACAAAGAGGGGAATGAGGAAAACGAGGTTAGAGACGAAAGGTCCGACGAAACACCGATGAAGAACATAAATTATCTCCAAAAAATAATATTAAGGTAACCCGAAACCCTCAGCTGTGTCTCTTGTTTTCTTTTTTTTTTTCCTTTTTAAGCTTAAATCAATTACGAAAATTATAATTATAATTATAATTCATATTAGTTGGTTAATTTTAAGGGTATTATGGTATTTACATGAATTAAAATTCTATATTCCTTAAAAAATTGCTAAAAGTCCAATTGAGAAAAATTTAAATTTTTTTTTATCAATTTTCCCTAAAAGTTTTGGTCACCCTCAATGTTTTCAAATTCATTTTTCTTCTAAAACGAATAGCCATATTTGTATAAACGAATATTGAACAAAAGGCCGGTGGTCCCACACTGTTTTTACTGAAATGATTGGGCTTTAACTGAGATAAGTAATTTGGGTCGTTACAACGTGTTTATCAGTTAGTGATTATTTCAAGAAAATGTGTCCGGATTTGTAAAAAGATTGTGGAACCACCAGCAATATGATTTCTGTAATCCATTTCGTAACTGTTGGCCCTTTAATATCTCACTCAAAGCAGACCGAATCTAACATGATTTTCAGCTGAATTCTAAAACTCGAGTTTTTAAATGCAAAAAATGTAAGAAAGGAAAACCAACACAAGTGGGATAATTAGAGCAGGTTCAACAACACTCAACAACAACCATAGACACACAAAAAGGAAATGAAAGAAGCTTTGGGTTAGATAGCTTAGGCATTAGGCAAAGAATAGAACGGACGTGTTAGCCCATTAACTACATCAACCCAAGCCCAAGCGTGCTGTGCAATCTGTGTCAATGGTCGAAGATTTGCTGATCGCTGCATCAGGAAGACTCTGTAACCTCGTTCCCTCAAAATATGCATTGGAAATCCAAAGTCACAATCATCAGATATAATCAGTATGTTTCTTGGAGTACGATTTGCAAGAACGTAACACAAAAGCTCCTGAATAAGCATCCGGTCTGCCACATCGTACTTTCGCTCGTAGGCGACCTCTGCATTATTGCTTGACTGAATTAGCCTTCCACAGATAGGGACAGAACATCTAATTTTTCTTTTCTTTGACTCTTTCACGTCCCATTGCTTGTTGAGTACATCGCGATTCTGCCAGATGAAAGCGAAATTTGGGTTTCCGATGGCAGAATTCATACGACACATTCGGTAGAGAGGATTAACGGTTTGTAAACACAAGTTGATCTTGGGAATCAGCGAGCCCACGACATAAAGGGGAGGGAGGCGACAGTTGTCGAAGTCCCATAAACCGTAGAAAGAATTTTCATCATCAGGGGGAGGATCTAGTTCTCCTGTTAACAAAGAAAAAGAAATTAAAAAGAAAAGAGTTAATACTATGGCATCAATCAGATGAAATCAAATCACACAACCGATTTCGAGAAATAAGAGATCTTACGTGCTAGTTTTAGGCTTTGTTTTCGGCTTACAGCGAGTCTTTTCTGGTACGTCGAGCCAAAAGTGCCTGACGACCGCGGCGGCGGGCGGGAGGATCTGAGCATTTCCGTTTAGGGTTTTTCTTTGATGTGTGCTGCACTTTGCCTTTTCTGCGTCGGTGTATATATGCATAATAGTTGGGCCTGCCATAAATAATACTGGACTGGGCCTTGAAATCCTCCCGGTAATTACGCCTTTAGAAAAATTAGCAAAAGTCTCTGTCCAATGAGGCCGTTTTAGAGTGAATAAAACAAACAGGATAAGATTCCGCCAATCAAAAAGACACAAATTCGCCTTTTCGTGTAAAATTATTGATTTTTGGACATGCTTAGGTGATAAGTATCAAAAAATTGTCTCTTTTTCTCGATTTGTACTTTGAATTTATGAATTTATGAAGTTAGCAAAAGTCTCTGTCCAATGAGGCCGTGTTAGAGATCTCGTAGTCAAAAGACATAGAAGTTCCCATTGTTATTCGCGTTCAAAGAGCTGTGGAAAAAATTTTTGATGCCTTAAATTAATTTAAATATTATGTTTTATAAAATGTTTATTATAAAATAATACAATAAACAATTAACTTATTTTTTTAAATAAATTTTTGATAGAAATTATGCACCTTTTATTGTAGTATTATGTTTAATTTATAAATATGAAAATGTAATATATGATACGCTTTTACATACATAGTTTTATTCTAATTTGTATAATAAAAATAAATTAATAAATCAAATAAAGAATAATAGGTAAAAAGAAATTTATAAAATGAAGAAAACATACTTGTTATGAGAAAATAAAAGAAGATGATCATAGGAAAGAGGAAACTTTCTAAAGAAATATATAAAATGAAGAAAACATACTTTATCCTCTGGTAGGCGTTCCACCATGGACTGCATGGCGTCGAATCTCTTGGAAAACATCTTCACGAGATAGGCAGTCATAGAGGACTCCATCGCTGATATCTTTTCAGGCGTCTCCTTATCTGATTTTGGCTTGGAATCACTCTCCTCCAGGTTGTGGACATGAGGATTCTCGGCCCCTTCACGCGTTGCCCGACTACGCCTGACCCAAGAGCTGGATCGGTCATACCTTCTCCGGAGTTAGTAGTATTTAGGTTCCCCATGGGTCGAACCTTGGTGTTGAAACGACGCTTCTTGTTGCCTGCCATACTGCGGGCTTGGTTTTGATCCCGGAGGACCGTATTCTCTGGCTGCAACTGGCTGAGCTTATCGGCGCTTTGATCCAGCTGTTTAGAGTGTTTGTTGAGTTTCTCCTTCAGACTCTGGACTTCTGAAGAGAGGTTAGGGGTTTCCTCGGTTGCCTCCCAAGTTCGGTTCATCTCGGTTATTTGGCTCTGCATGCCGTCAACTTGCTTCTGGAGTTCAGCTACCCTTTGAGCATCATCGGATGGCTCGTTATGCTTGTCCACCGTCATTGTCATGTAGTTTGATTACTCCCCGCCTTTTAGCGCCAAACTGTTAGGAGATTTTTGTGTAGGATCTTTGTGAGTACCACAAAACAATGGATAAGCTGGTAGTATGTATCTGTTTGTAAGTATTTCGTGGGGATTCGAGGTTAACAATTTGAGAGAAAAACTTAAGAAGATGTATTATTGAGTAAACAAGCCGGAACTACAATGATTGGTGTATAAACTCTAGTTCTAGCCGTCTAGCTCTAATCTTTAAGTCTTGAGGTGTCAATTCCTTGCTTTTGGGACTTAGGAGCCCTTATATAGTCGCCTTGAAGTCGGTTTGGTTTAGGTTGAACTCTTCCATATTCGGAAAACATGAAGGTTTTCCTTGTCGGAAATCTTCCATTTCTTGGAAGGGAAGTCGGTCCCTGGGACTGGTCCCAGGGTTCCTTTTTGCGGGGACCTGGAGCGTTCCTGTATCGTGGACCTGGAGGCATGGGTCCTGCCCGGAGGCTGGAGGAAATGATATCGGGGTATTTTTCCCTAACAAAACTTATTTCGTCTGTGCCTAGGAGCAAGTGTTTTGGCTTGGCTGCCTCTAGGCCTTGCTTAGCGTTCCATGTGATTTTCGTCGCGGCCGAATGCTTAAGCCATTGATTTCCGAAACGCCCGATATGACATGAATCACCGGTTCTATCGAGGTGGCGAGATGGGAGCAGCTTCAGTGGGCTTTCCCGTTTTCTCCTTTCTTAGATGGCCCTTGGCCTTCTCGGAAAGGAACTCCCTGAGGTGTCCTTTCTTAAGCTGCTCGTTGACCTCAATCTTTAGTGCGACGCAGTCCTCCGTTTTGTGACCATGGTCTCTCTGGAAGTCGCACCAGAAACAGGGGCTCAGGAAAGAGTCGGGTGCTTTCATCTACTGAGGCCACTTGACCTGTTGGCCCATCTGCCTCAGAACATTGATCAGCTGGCCTTAAGACGGAGAGGTGGGAGATGCCTAGCCACGTGGACACTGCCATCCCTTCTGCCTTCTTGATCGGCCGGTTCAGGTATCTGCCCCGATTTCGATTTACGGAGTCCGTGGCTGGTCTTTGAGAGGGTTTCTCTTCTCGCTCGGTTCGGCTAGTCTGATCGTCTTGGGATATTATTTCTGTTGCGCCTTAGCACGGCTGGCGACATATTTCTCCCATTTTACGTGCTCCCAGGCTCGAGATAGGACATCTTCCATAGTTTTGAACTGGTATTTCGTTAACTCCTTATAGAGGTCTCCGTCGGGGAGCAGGCTTCTCTTGAAGGCAGAGATAGCAATGGGGATACTGCATTCAGGAATAGTCACCTTCTCTTTATTGAAGCGGGCTATGTTGCCTCATAGGGGTTCCGCCCGGTGCTGGAGGATTTCGTAGAGGCTATCAGATGTTTTCTCCAGGTCCCTGCTATAACACCCCCGAACCGTCCTAGACATAGGTCGGCCCACCAGCCAACAATAAAAAAGAACATGACCGACGGATGACCCACACCAAGGGTTAGAGATGAAAGGCCAACCGGCCAGCCAACAATCAAACAAGAACATGACTGACCGTCCAACACAAATAAGACTACTCGTAACGACATAACACTCTAACTCGGACCCTGGTGACATCGTGTTCATCTTCTCTATCGGCAATATCCTATCCCCCTACCACAAAGGCCAGAAGAAGGAACTTTCAACCGACCGCAGCCCACAGTCCTTCGGGTCACCGCGCGACAGCCCACAGTCCTTCGGGTCACTGCCACATTACACCGTCGTGTAATACTCAGCCATAGGACATGACCCCGTTCGTCTGAGTCTTCCCAATCCAGCGAATAAGGGGTTTCCTTGAACCCGTTGGGTACGAGGGTGAGGAAACACTAATCACCCCTCAACATGCCTAGCATGGGCGGGTTTCACACCTGCTGTCGGCAACACACACTTGACACAATTATCCCTAGGAAAAACCTAAGGGACAAGACTCCAACCCAAAACTAAACAATATATAGGAGTCTACGACAATATCAACCAATACTCGTAGTCCAGCCTATATGGCATAGGACCCGTAGTATAAACATCACAACCAGGAGATCGGCCTATATGGCCAAAGATCCCCTAGACAACAACATTACCATAATCCCTGCACAAACAATAATCACTACCAAGCAATCATCACTAAGGCATGTCTAATCCATAACTAATCAACCAAGTAGTAAATAATCAAGACATGCATCTCATCTCAATCTCAATTCAACTATAATCGATCATCTTAGTCCTAGTCAGGTTATTATCTCAGTCTTAATTCCATTTCATCTCAGCATAGCCCGTGCTAAACTGAGTCCGGTTTAATAAATAACCCTAAGGACTCTATCATGCAACAGTGTGAGCATTCTACTCTATATGAATACTCGATCTTCCTTAAGTTCCAAGTGGAACTCAAACAAACCAACTCATAGTGTTCTAGCGGCTTGTTGGTCGGAGAGAGAGCTTAGCCAAAACCCAATGCTGACATCTTGGACGGGCTGGACTGCACTGATCAGAACTTGGACAGAACCTCCCTTAGCTTCTGATCGATATTCGGACTTCCGGGTAGCGTATCGGCTTCAAAGCTTCGACTGATCTGAACTAATCTGAGCAGCACCTCTACTTGATCACCAAAGGAAAGGCTTGGACGAAATGGTTTGCACAGAGCTTTTGCTTAGAGATTGCAGAAATTCTTTTATCGGGCAGAACTTTTCTTCTCGGTGATATCTCGGTCTTCCGAAAGAACTTTTCTTCTAAAACTTCTTTTTCTTTCTCTTTCTCTCACTAGCCACGTCTTTAAGTGTCTTTGGTGTGTGATGGATCAATGAAAATGAGCAGGGGATGAAGGGTTTATATAGAACTCGCCAGCGAGTCAGACGGTGCCACCCAAGCGGCTGTGTGTCATCCCGCATGATTTCGGTCGCATGCGTTGCGACACATGGGCGTACACATGCCCTGATGCATGCTTCCTTTACATGCCAGAAGACATCACCACGTCCAGATGGCTTGCTGCATGGCTGGAGTGCATGCGTTGCGACACACCGGCCTCTGCATGTCGGTTCGCATGTGCATATCGCAGGTATTGCGACACCTCGAGCTACGACTTGTCAAGCTGCATGTTCAGCACGCATTCACGTCTACACCTCCTCCTTTTGTTGACACTCAGCTGCTGATATGCTAGACAGAACGTCCTGGCCATATGCATAGAGACACCTCGAGCTTCTTGGTCGGTTTACGCGATTTTTGACCCTTCCGGCATATTTTCGACCCGCGATCAATCCCGAATATTTTTTCGCTCCCGTTATGATGAGCTAAATATTCTTAATAGACTCCAAAATATTTCTGACCTTGAAGAAAAATATTTCCCGAGTCTCCAGCTTCCTCGAAAAAATTCATAATACCGAAATTAGGGTTTTTGCCCAATTTCGGGTTTTCCCGTCGTGCTTCGATCCCGTCGTACTTGCTTCCCATCCTGCTTAATTCCCATCCTGCTTCCAACTTATTATGTCTCCAGAATAATATTTTACTGATACGAAGATTTTCCGAGAAAACTTCGTGATGAAGAAACGTCGGTCTTCGAAAACGTCGAGCTTCTGAAACGTCGTGCTTCCAAAAATGTTATGCTTCCAAAACGTTCATCTGATCAATCTAAGACATCTTATAACTATGGTAGAGCAGCTTATTCGACTCATAGTTCCCTCGCAAACAATTCTTCGACCACCTCGTTCTTCGAAATTTGCCGATCGATCTTTACCGCCCGCGGTTCGACCACTAAGTTGATGTTCGACCAGTCTTCTCTTTTCTTCGAATCATGTCAAGTTTTATGTGATCAAAACTCAACATTCCTCCTGATACTTAGACTCCCAAATGCTCGGCTCCAGATTCATATTATATTATTATTTTTTTTTTTATCCCGAAGGGCGGGTTATCACATTCTCCCCCCCCCCCTTAATAGAATTCATCCTCGAATGCTTGTTGCGTAAATGCTCAGCTTCAGGGCACACTCCTCCTTGATATGTTGTGATGGTGATCTCTTCTTGAACGACTCCGTCTTGTGGTCTCGGTCATAAAATGTGCTTCACCGTCAGCTCGCCTTTCTTTTGGTTTCTTTGGGTTTCCATAGACACTTGAAATTTTAGACTCGCTCCATCTTGATGCTTCTCCAAGAATTCTTCTTGGTCGACCCTTTTTTTTCTTTTGCTTTCGAATTCCCATGGCTCATCCATCATCTACTTGTCTCCATCATCTCTTTACGCTGTCTACCAATGTTCCTTGAGTGTCCTCCTCAAGGTCTCCACAACTACCTTCGTAACTCTTCAGCTGAATGATCGCTGGATCATCTTCTCTAACTCGGCCATAGCATCCTTATTTCCGATGACATTATCTTGTTCTTTCGATAATATCATCCATGAACCTTATCACTCAAATCCTCTTCTCAACTCTCCTCCTCAAATACTGATGAAGTGAAGCCTTGTCTGTCCATTGTCCAGTCCATCCACGGTCCAGTCTCTGAATCTTCCTTTCCTCTTTCTCTTCGGGTTTTGGGTTTTGGCCTTGAACTCTCTTTACTTTAAGGTTTTCATTCCTTAAAGTCTCGATCAACAAACACACTTACAAGCTGCAACTTAACAGAACACTTCATATGCAAGTTAGCCAATCACTACACAAACAATCTACTAGCCAAATAACTTATCGCAAGGCTAACTAATCGCAATACTAACCAAGCAACCTAACTTGCAAAGTTAACCAGCAACCTAATAATTCTATCCAGGCATTCTAGATTCCACCACCTAATCTTAAAAAGGCGGTCTAAAATTCTAAGGTTCCAAGGATACAAATTTGTGTGATATTTCAACCATTGTAAATGTTATGTTAGACCATATGTCCAAGCGATCTCCATTTTTCATTTTTCAAACCACATAACTCAAATACAACATCAAACAAGAACATGCATACTTAAATAATATGGTCACATAATTACTAAATAGATTACGCAAATGATAACCATTTTCACTACAAAAACATATCCTTCCATCAAATATACATATACTTGACAGAAAAATATCCTTTATACTACTGATGGTATATCATACAACAAAAGGGACATAGCCTGTCACATAGCACAACAAAAGTCTATACACCGCTATATCACAACAAAAAGTTAGTACCCAAACTTACCCGGCCCTAAGCGTCTAAGGACGCCATATATATAAAAAACATAGCGCAGTTGGGGCAGCGCCCCTACTCCGTCGATCGATCCACCAGCAGGTCGTGCACATGGTAGGTAGGGTATCTCGAGCAACTCCACATATCTCGGACAAACAGCAGTCAAATGCCCCATCGCTCCGCAACAAAACACCTCGGGTATAGATCAGATCCTCCAAGATAAGTCGTAGTATGATATGGGTGTCCGTGAGGATCCACATTTCCATCTTTGGCACCAGTGAACATCTCGCTACTTGTCCATAAGGAAAGGACTGAGTAGCGTAAGGTTCTCCAAATAAGTCGATCCTCCAGGAGCATAAGCTGGAAAACTCGATGGTCCTCCGGTCTCGCAAGTAGTCTGGGGTAATGGTAACTCTGTCGTGGCTGTCTCCATATATGGAAAGCTGGAAGGCTACAATGTCTTATATGATCGAATGATCTAAATGGTAAGCCATCGTAGCGTCCTCCGCATGTGGAAAGCTGGAAGGCTCTCCGGTCTCAAAGATAGGCTTATAGTGGGGTAGAGGTAACTCGATCGGCTGAGTAAAAGGGTCATCGGTAATCATCATGTCTGGGTCGTCCTCACTGTCTCCAATAGACTCCATAGGCTGATAAAAGAGTGTCAGCCATCCTGTCTCAAGCTCGTACTGCTCAGTCATCGGTATATAAGTGGGATCGGGTAATCCGGTGACATAGGGAAGATGAGTAGCTCAAATGCCTCTAAAGGTGGGGACCAAGATGGCATCCCTATCTCTGGCGTCGGAGGAGAAGGACCATGATCCTCAGCAGGATATAGCTAGGTGTCTCTCCTGTAGTGCCCATAGACCAAATAGTGATAGGGCTCGGTGGCGACTGAAGGTATCTCCAGAACATCATCATCTGACTCGTCGTGTGTCATCATCCAAAATGATAATAATAGGTGTTGGAACTGCACATTGTCTAACTCATCATCAGAAATGATGATAGGTGTCGGGATCATCTCGGGCACGACCTGATCAAATCATGGGGCGCGAACAGGTCTGCCAATGTAGCGCTAGGCAAAACGTCGAAATCATCCAAAACTCCAAATATCCACCCTACCACTCCAGTTCAACAACCTGTGGAATCAAAGTTACAAAAATATATATGGGTTAGACGAAATTCTAATAATATAATCTAACAAACCCCTTCCCAACGATTGGACATGACCGGATTTCCTAGAGAGTGCATTGGCGACTCCTTTTGACTCGAAATTATTGAAAAGTTTGAAAACACGGGAACAGGGAAGTAGCATAATCGTAACCATGCTCTATAATACCCCCGAACCATCCTAGACATAGGTCGGCCCACCGGCCAACAATCAAACAAGATCATGACCGACGGATGACCCACACCAAGGGTTAGAGATGAAAGGCCAACCGGCCAGCCAACAATCAAACAAGAACATGACTGACCGTCCAACCCAACACCATGGTCCGGAAGCGCTACATGACGGGCTAAGGACAATTCGGCCTGTCATAAAATTTACTCTACGACCTAGACCAGTTCGTCTACTAACACGTCCCGCTAACTCAAGGCTTAAGGATTTGCAACCTACACCCGAAGTTAACGGTTCCGTTAGATCGAGGCCTAAGACTTCTCAACCTGTACCAAGACATAACGTTGTGTTGGTTCGGACTAAACCAATATCATATTGGACCCGTTGATTTTTAAATTCAATTCTATGTCTTTTAAGAACATTTAAATATTTTAGGGATCCCAAATCCAAATAAAACGCAACGGAAACATAAAATGTTTTAAGAATTAAACCATAGCCAAATGCACTGCAAATCTACTCCGGTGGCCTATGCGTCTAATCCTCTACAACCTGGTTTCCTGCAAAAAGGACAACGAGAGTTGGGTGAGTAACGTAAGGTCCCTCAGTGAACATGCTACCTCTACCCAAAACCTAGTAGCTAGCCCCGACAACCCCAAAGTAACAATCAACTTAGCCTAAGCGCAATAAACAAAGCTTACGGCTAATCCGAAAACACACCGACTAAGGTATGCTCAACCTTAATCTAATAACAATCCTTGGCCACACGGCCAACTACTAAAACGGATCCCTTACAAGTCTAACAATCAAGACTCGATTAAAGACAACACCATATCTCGGTGCTAACACTGACTCGAGGGTTCCACAACCCCCAACACAAATAAGACTACTCGTCACGACATAACACTCTAACTCGGACCCTGGTGACATCGTGTTCATCTTCTCTATCGGCAATATCCTATTCCCCTACCACAAAGGCCAGAAGAAGGAACTTTCAACCGACAGCGGCCCACA
This sequence comes from Brassica napus, assembly GCF_020379485.1. Classification (NCBI taxonomy): domain Eukaryota; kingdom Viridiplantae; phylum Streptophyta; class Magnoliopsida; order Brassicales; family Brassicaceae; genus Brassica; species Brassica napus. The sequence goes on along the minus strand of NW_026016563.1, from coordinate 585 downwards.
GTCCTTCGGGTCACCGCGCGACAGCCCACAGTCCTTCGGGTCACTGCCACATTACACCGTCGTGTAATACTCAGCCATAGGACATGACCCCGTTCGTCTGAGTCTTCCCGATCCAGCGAATAAGTGGTTTTTGAACCCCTGGGTACGAGGGTGAGGAAACACTAATCACCCCTCAACATGCCTAGCATGGGCGGGTTTCGCACCTGCTGTCGGCAACACACACTCGACACAATTATCCCTAGGAAAGACCTAAGGGACAAGACTCCAACCCAAAACTAAACAATATATAGGAGTCTACGACAATATCAACCAATACTCGTAGTCCAGCTTATATGGCATAGGACCCGGTAGTATCAACATCACAACCAGGAGATCGGCCTATATGGCCAAAGATCCCCTAGACAACAACATTACCATAATCCCTGCACAAACAATAATCACTACCAAGCAATCATCACTAAGGCATGTCTAATCCATAACTAATCAACCAAGTAGTAAATAATCAAGACATGCATCTCATCTCAATTTAATTCAACTATAATCGATCATCTTAGTCCTAGTCAGGTTATTATCTCAGTCTAATTC
>NW_026016562.1:7500-58074 GCF_020379485.1 Brassica napus | reverse complement strand
TTATGAATGGAAATCTAAATGTTCTCATATACAATTGCTTTTCTTTTCTATCAATGATGCTTGCTTGAAAATAAACTTAAATATGGTTTGTTATAGAATCCTATTAGTGTGTTATAGGATGCTCCGAGAAACTTCTGGATATTTTCTTTATAAGCTGCTCCAAATCATCAGTCGTTAAGACTTCTCGCAACTGTTCTTATACAGGTGAATATGAATCTTGGTTTATGTCTCCCTCATTAAGTCAGCCGTCGCAATGAACGTAAAGAGAGTAGTAATCATATACACAAAGCTGCAATGGCTATCAACAGCAGCATCATTAGTGTCTTACATGGCAAATCTTCCAAAGGTTTATGTTACGTTCAGTAACTATGTTACGGCTGAGAGAGCAGAGATTCTGCTCTATTGTTTGAAACATTGTTGCCTTGGATTATCTCAATTGTATATGCAAGATTCTGTAAAATAAGGTAAACAAACTCAAGAAAGTAAAGTATAAAGTTTGATTGAAATAGTTACTAAACACTAACCATAGTAATATTATTGATGTTGTGTTGGCAGGATGTTACGAGAGAGTTGTTGAAGAGCCGTTCAAGAGTACTTCAAGGTTTAGCTTTTAACATAGTTGCTTGGAATGATTCTGTTATCTTTGCAGACAAAATCATGAGGCGTAGTGAATAACCTTTTATAGGTTTTCCAATTTACTTCTATATTTATTTTTTCCTTATGTTCTGATCTATCTCCTGTAAATTTATTTCAGATCAAAATCAATGTGAAATCTAGAACTAAAGCATTTACTTCCTTTTCTTAAGTTTTGGATATATTAATAAGCAAAGAGAGAAGAACAGACATAAAGAAAGGAGTTACATTACGAAATTCTAAGGGAATAATAATATTTGAAAACTAATTTCTGATTTCATATTATATACAGCAAGGTTCCTTTTGAAAACTAATTCTGGTTCCATCTTACATACAACAAGATTCCGTTCGGGAGTGTGATTAAAATACGAAATCTGAAAAAAAACACAAGACTTCCTGTTTCTGTCTTCTTATGAGCCCTCGATAATTGGAACAGTCTTCAAGGCAACACTATCGAAGCTTTTATGTGATGTGCTCCTGAGTTACTGATTGCTTATACATACTTCTCTTACTCTCTTTCTTAAAGTTAATCAGGAACAGAGTTTCAGAGAGAAAGCACAAGTTTGAGCCCAACTTAAACTAACAAATGCTAGACTCATGTTTCAGAAAAAAAAAAAAAAGAAGACAACAGGTAAACTATGACTAAGCAAATCTGGTGGTTGAGCTGCAGAGACAAGAAGCACAGCTTGAAGAGAAGGCGCATAATGTTAAAGATGTACCAATAATAGATGTGACAGAGTTACAGAGATGTAAATCCCATCTTGGGTTGCAACTCGAACAGTCACATTATAAGATTCAGTATTTGGAGCAGAGGCAAAGGATCAAAGATGATGATACAGAAAATAGGTGGCTAATCTCGAAGAAAGAAAGCCTATATTTTTAAAACTATGTTCTGTCAAATGGAATAAGCCAAATATACTTGATATCTTATGATCTCAATTATAAGGCGTCACTCTTGAAAATGTATTAGATTTACGTAATTATATTTTGTTTGTCTCTACTAAAAATTCTGTGTAACAAAACAAATCCACATTTAAATTTTCAAAAGATAATAAATGTTAACTATACAATTTCTATGTGTATCCTCTTCCAATGTAAAACATTAAAATTATATTATTGCAAAGTTTTTCTAACGAAAAAATAATAATACAAGGTTATACAATACTTCTATGTAAAAAATTAATTTATTTTCATGTGTATATTCAAATTTTACTTATATTTGATAATTCCGAGAGCAAATGATGTGTGAGTGAATAAATAATTAATATATTTATAAATCTATTCTTAAATATCCTAAATTTAGAAAACTCTTTAAGAAACAAATTAGCAGTAAAACCATGTATTTAAATTACCAGTTCAAAGAATAATCAAAAAACAGGTGTGTATCACCGGAAAAAAAACCTAGCCAATAATATTCTACTACATACAGTAGAACCTCTATAAATTAATAATGTTGGGACTTTGAAATTTTATTAATTTATAGAGATATTAATTTATAAAAGTTTTTTTATTTGGATTTCTTATTTTAAAATTTATTTATTCTAAGATAAGAAACATATTTGATTTTAATGTATATACATGAATTGTAATTTTTTGAAATTTGAAATTTATATTAATATTATTATATTATTTGGTGTATAAATATATTGCATAGAACCTTAAATGTGATTTTAGATATAATATTACTAAATCTCATCAAAATATATTAAATGTTAAGAAAATTTAAAGATAATTCAATTGTGAATATAAAACAAACAATATAAGAGTAAGTTCTTACTATATAAAAATGTATACATATAAATTATTAATTTATAATTTTAATGGGATAATATATTTACACAGAATTTTTTTAAAATATATTACATTATTATTTTATTGATTTGTGTCAAATTTATGGGATAATATATATTTACACAGAATTTTTTTAAAATATATTACATTATTATTTTATTGATTTGTGTCAAATTTTAAACCGGCCCAAGTTGGGACCGGTAAAATTTAATAATTTATACAGATTATTAATTTTTCAAGTATTACTTTGTAGAGTTTATACTATAATAAGTATTTACAAAATAAAAACATTACCCATTATATTTCTTTTACACAAAATTTTAATTTTGGATAAAAACAATACATCACATCCCGCGCGTAGCGCGGACCGATCCTAGTAATATATATCTAACTGATATGAAGTTGAAACATTTTTTTGGAACGAAAGACTCTAATAGAGCCATTGCTAAATGCGTATGGGATTTGTGTGTCTTTCAACTCAATTCGAACCTGTTCTTCTTTAAACACGGTTCGGTTTGTAAAAACAAAACCAAACCGAAAATTTAAAACTGAATAAATTTTTCTTGAAGACATCTCTATTATTAAAAGAGAAGTAAGTACCAATAAGAATTAAATTAAACTATTTTATTTAATTCATGTTTTTTCCAGTTCAATTAATGTATTTACCAAAATTAAATTTTAACTTAAAACACCTTGATTTTATTAATCGGTAGTTTTTATATGTAATTTTTTTTATAAAAATTTAATAATATTGTATTTTCTTTAAACATGTATAACTATTTTATAATATTTTCTATGACACACTAAATCATAGTTCTTTATTTTTTTCATATTTTAAATTTATAAACATTGTTTTTATATATTGTATACAATTTCTAATTACATATATATGTTGAATTTGCTTATATAATATCGAATAGATGGTTTAACACGCTAAAATAAATTCATGACTAAGTGAATGTAAAACAATCAAATATTACAATAAAAAATAAAAACAAAATAAAACAAAAAGTTCATATCCGCTCAGGCCAGGGTCTAGTCTAGCCAGATGTAATTAGATACATCGAGGTTGAAACCTTGCCAAATGCATATATACTAGCTGATAACCCGCGCCCTGCGCGGAGTGAATTCGCTCGGTGATTTAATGTTTGACATAAAAAATAGAGTATGTATTTGCAATATATGATTGATGAAGTATGACTTTATATCAACGGAGGAAAGTTTCAAGAATGGTAAAAGCATATTTAAACAATATAAGAACTCTCTATAAGTTATAACTAAAAAGCTCATTTATTATTAAGATGCATAATTATAAAATTTATCATAATAGTTCTTAAGTAAGATGTTGAAAGCAAAACAAAATATAAATGTAAATAGAATACTAATAAAACGAAAAAATCTTCAATTTAATAGACACTCCAACATTAACTTCAATTTGCTGGCATAGAAATTTTGTGACCATAGAAACAGAAGAAGATAAAAATTAGAGCATACTCTATTTTCTTATCGCCAACCAAGAAACACATGCAAGTATTAATTTAGAAGATACTTACTTCGATTTGAAGTTTTGTATTTCTGCCATGTCCTGATCAAATAAGACTTAAGAAGAGCTTTCTAGGTTAGTGATATATCTGAAACCACCTAAATAAGAAGTATATATAAAATACATAAGATATTTTTAATCTGCAAAATATGCAATACTAGATAGCTAACCTTCTCCCCAATGGATTCTCCATGACCTCAAAACACAGACATTCACTGGAGCAGGTGAGTTAAGGTTGTATTCACTCAAAGTCACTGCTTCCTTTCCATAGGCAACACACTTTAAGTGTTGTAACATGTCATTCATTTGGTGAGTTAGCATATTAATATATATGAAAACTAAGATCTGTTTCTTAAAAAAAAATATGAGTAAAGTCAGAAGTTCAAACTCTGTGTTAACCAAAGTGAACTCCATCCTTGTATTCTGATAAGAAAATATCTCGCCAGGTCCTAGTTTTTCAAGTTGTTGCAACTCCCCAACAGCAACCATAGCTCCACAAAGGTCTACACAAATAATGGAAATAAGATGAAAATTGTTAGCTGAACCATCTTACACGACCGAGTTAAGTAACTAATCAAAAACGAAACAAACTTATACATAACATACCAATACAGTACATTGGATGTGACACCCCTTTCAGTATTGTATTAAAGTTCGCAAGGACAAGAAAATTAGAATCACGCAAGGGTTGAATCTTCCTAAAAACATGTTGTCGCTGTGAACTTAATATAGTATATGCTCCTTGTTCTTCTTATGAACTCAAAGACACTAATTAATTTGAAATTGTATATCTCAAACCAATCAGCTTCTTTGAGATAGATTCCTTCTGGAAGAAGAACTTCAAACGGCAATGTTGCTTCCATAGTAGACCCCTGCAGATATAGTTAAAGACAATACAGTTTACCTCTTAAGAAAATTGCTAAATAGGTATATTATATAAATTGTTAAAGGATAACTTACTTTCTCATCTCCCAAACGTATGATCTTGACTTTAATCTTCCACATACTCTTGAACGGTTTCAAATTAGGCACAACAGTTATCGCAGCCATTATAGAAGAATGAGGGAAGAGTAGTTGTGTTTTTGTGTGATTGAGATCAGTACAATTCGTAGGGGACGTGAGTCTTATATAAGAGTAAAACCCTAAGGCTTGTAACTTAGTTTCCACGTTAAGAGCGAATTGATTATCATATATTTTTGCATTGGCCAGCACACTAAGATTTAATTATATTGTCATAAACTGGTTATCTTAGTTGATTCTCATATATTCTGGCCTTGGCGAGCAACCAACGAACTGGTTTTACCCGCGAGATTTCAATAGACTCATTATCTCGGAACCGACCGGTTCGGTTCAGTAAACCCAAATAACGTATGTTAAACTCTCTCTTATACATAGTTCTCACGTAACGTTGTTATAATGCTTTGGAGTTCTTGCTTCACAAACTAATGGTACGTTGAATACATTATAGTGCCACAAATCTCGTATAAGACAAAAGGAAAAGACGTCTTCATCTTCTCTGTTATGTCCTCTTGAGTAACAGAAAACTCAGCTTCTCTTCTTGGGACGTCATCATCTTCTCTTTCGATCAATCTTCTTGGGATTCTCTATACTCCTATATACTCTTTATATCTCAAGCATGCGCATAGATTGACACATTGAAGAACAAAGATATTTGAGAACTCAGAAGTCACGTTCAAGAACAACGTTAAACAAAATAATGATATTATTTATAGTTCATACATTCTATACACGTTCAAGAACCGTAATGCAGTGGGGAGCTTCGCACCTTGGCATTCCAACCTGGCTTGCAGTAATGTATATGAATCCCGTGGATTATAATGTTGGTGACGTACTGGATCGTGATGCAAACCCCCCCCCCCCCCAAGCGATGTGCACGGACAGAGCACAACCTTCTATGGTCTCGAAAGTGTTCAGGATGAGTACATCTTTCAGATAAACGGTCATGTCTCATTGAAATATGATACATATTGTGCTCTTCTTCAAAGTGTTCAGGATGAGTTCTTCATTGAGATGAATGGTCATGTCTCATTTAAAGATGATACAGAGGGACTCGTCTTGAACCACGACGTGTTTAACGTTTCGAGCCTTGAGGTAACTGGGTCGTCGTTTCCTGAGTTGGGGGATACGTAGAACTCCGAACCTTTCATTAAAAACAGTGCGGTTGAAGTAAATGGTGAGTAAGAATGAAGAAGAGACAAATCCGTAGCATGAGCTTTACGTGAGAACTCCAAATCATGAGTTGGTTACTTAATTTTCTAGATTAAGGAAACTCTTTAAGAAATCCGCTAATAGAAAAATCAAATAAGGAAACTAATTTGTGAGAGTCTCTCTCCAATAGACACGTGTCCTACTTGGTGTGAAAGCATTAACTCCAATGCTCCTCTTTTAATATATAAGGGATTTTTTAAATCGGAAAGTTAAACCGGGATCCAGTTGTTTTCTTCTTGCCAAATGCATAAATATTTTCAAACCGGAAAGTTAAACCGGGATCCAGTTTGTTTTCGTCACAAGAGTACTTATCTTGGTTAATTAAATACGCTGATCGTGCGTGGCTTCAGACATCAATCTACATCTCTTTTTCTCGGCAGTTCTGGTACATGCTGTCTCTCTCTCTCTCTATCTCTCTCTGTCTATCGAATGTCTGCTGTATGTTTTGTTTGATTTGATTTGAGTTTTTTTAATGCTCAAGTAGTATTGCGTGAGCTAAGAAAAATGGAACGAGTTTTGACTTTCGTTTTCCACATCTTTAGCTTCTGTAGTTCGATCTGAGCAGCTTTGGTGTGATTCACATTTACCCTTTTGTTATAGATTCTAAAGTTTCAGTCTTTAGTTTGATTCAGATCCCAATTATGCAAATGCCCTTTTGATCTGTCTGATTCACATTTTTTCGTTAGAGTGTCACTATTACATCTTGGTGTTTGAATTCGTAGTTGCTAGAATGTGAATTCTTGACATTCTGTTTGTGTAATTCAGTTCAAAACTTTGTTCAGTTTGTGTTTGGATTCAGAAGAAATGGAGGTGAAAGCGAGAGCTCCGGGAAAGATAATACTCGCAGGGGAACATGCTGTTGTCCATGGATCCACTGCAGTAGCAGCTGCCATTGATCTCTACACTTACGTCACTCTACGCCTTCCTCTTCAATCAGGTTCATTTTCTTACACATTCTCTGAGTTTTGGTTTCTTTCTTTGGTTCTTAATGCTTCCTTTGAGATCAGCAAAACTGTGGTTCCTTAATTAAACACAGAGTGTATCAGATCAGATATTGATTAGTTGAAGATCTAAGCTTTTTCTTTGGAATGTAGCGTCTCTAGTTTCTCTAGCTAACTGGATCCAAAACTAAACAAACCCTGGAATCTGCAGAATGTTCATGAGTTTCCAAATTGATTTTGTTCTTGACTATGTTTGTTCGTGTTCCAAGTAGAAGTAGTATCAAATGGATTGAGGTTGTATTGAATTTAATTCACTCTCAGCGTGCCTGCTTGCTGGACTTGAATTTAATATCTTTGGATTAGTACCTGATGGATTAAAGATCAAATGTGGAAGAAGTAATATTTGATGTGTTTTTTTTTTCCCAATGTAGAAAAAAAATCTGAAAGCATTTACATTTCCTTTCTTCTTACAGCTGCTGAGAACAATGATAGGCTTACACTTCAGCTCAAGGACCTTCCTTGGAGTTTTCCTGGTCCGTTGCCAGACTCAAAGAAGTGATTCCTTTTGATTCAAACACTTCTACACCAGCTTCATGTTCAGGCGATACCCTTAAGTCGATTGCTGTTTTGGTTGAAGAGCAAAATATTCCAGAGGAAAAAATCTGGCTGTCCTCTGGGATCTCCACCTTCCTCTGGCTATACACCAGTATCAGAGGGTAAGGAAAAAACTCAAAAAACAATCTAAGCTCAAAGAGATTTTCCAGAGTTCTTGAATCTTGTTGTTGTGTGTTATATTTAGATTCAATCCAGCTACGGTCATCATTACAACCGAGCTTCCATACGGATCTGGCCTCGGTTCATCAGCAGCTTTCTGTGTAGCTCTCACATCTGCTCTCATTGCATCTTCTATCTCAGACAAAACACACCGTGAAGGTTGGTGTTCTCTAGATGAGACCAATCTCGAGTTGCTGAATAAATGGGCCTTTGAAGGTGAAAAGATCATCCATGGGAAGCCTTCTGGGATCGACAACACCGTCAGTGCATACGGTTAGTTTCAACTGTAAAACATCCAAATTCTATACGTTAAGAGAGAGACCATTTCTATTTAGCTGTTTCTTGTGCAGGCAACATGATCAAGTTCTGCTCAGGAGAGATAACTCGGTTACAGTCAAACATGCCTCTGAGAATGCTAATCACCAACACTAAAGTGGGACGGAACACGAAGGCTCTGGTCTCTGGTGTATCAGAGAGAACTGTCAGACATCCATATGCTATGAAGTCAGTGTTCAATGCCGTTGACTCTATAAGCAAAGAGCTAGCTGCGATCATCCAATCTAAAGACGAGGTCTCGGTTACTGAGAAAGAAGAGAGTATCAAAGAACTCATGGAGATTAACCAAGGCTTGCTGCAGTCAATGGGTGTTAGCCACAGCTCTATTGATACCGTGATCAGAACCACGCTTAAGCACAAGCTTACCTCAAAACTTACTGGAGCTGGAGGTGGTGGCTGCGTCCTCACTCTGTTACCTACAGGTATCCTTTCTTAGAAATATTCAATCATCCTTTCTTGAATCTTGATTCTTGTTTGTCCCTTGACATTGAATCTCTCTCTCTCTCTGGTAAACAAAGTGGTTTCAGGGACGGTGGTGGATAAAGCGGTGGAGGAGCTTGAGTCCTACGGTTTTCAGTGCTTCACTGCCTCAATTGGTGGTAACGGAGCTGAGATTTGCTTTTGATCAGATGCTATATGGTTTAACAAAATCATACTTGGCCTCTCACCATTCTAAACTTGCTCACCTCTACTAGAAGAAAGCTGCAGTTACAGATATAAAGAGTCCATTTATTTTTTTTACTACTGATGTATTGAATGTAAATTTTATTTACAGTGTTCTTTCTCTTGTTGTTTAATTGTAGACATGAATGCATTATAATGGACATGTTGAAAGTAAGTATGAAACTTTGCATACAAGGTTACATTCTTTGATGAGTTCTCACTCAACTCTCCTCAACCAATTCGAATGTTGTCCAGCTTCATCATTTCATATATGTGAGAAGCTGGTCTCCGGACATGTTCATGCATTCTAAGTAACAATCTATACAACGGCAAACTTGCAAGGCCAAGAAGATGTAAATCTCTAACATATATGTTAGCTTCCTCTATCTTCTCCTCCTTCTCAAAGTACTCAGCAATAGCCAGGACGATTCTCTGAGACGGTCTCCAATGACATCCCTTCATTAGCTCGAATGCTCGGTGCATAGCATCAATGGCTTTCTCCATACTCTGACATTTCACCCATCCCTCCATCAAAATCTCCCAAGTCTTGTAGTTAGGACTACCTCCTCTCTCCAACACACGGTTATGCAAGGACTCGGCTTCGCGGATCAGTCCATTACGCGTGTAAGCACCCAAAAGAACATTGGAGACTCTAACATCATAGTTACAGCAATTCTCCTCCCACTCCTCAAACACCCTCTCAGCCTCAGCAAGATCACCAAGCTTCACCAAGGATGACAATACACATATGTAGTTTGCACAAGTGATCCTCCCAGAACAGACTTGGAACCTTCCCACAAACGAACAACTCCTTCCTTATCTCCTAAAGAAGCATACATAGTGATGAGGAAGAAGTATCCAAGCCTATTACTCCTATTCAACTTCTTCTCTGCACTCTCAAGCACCAACTTAGCCTTCTCAACAAAACCAACCTTAACATAAACATTCGCTAGACTACACAACGAGCTCCACCCAACTTCAACGCTCCTGTCCCCAACCATCTCCCCATAAACACTCTCCACAGCTCCAACACCTGACGCTTCGCAGCACGCGTTCATCCAGAGATTATAAGAAAGAACATTCCTAGGTATCTTGTTCCTCTTCATCAACCCAATCACCATCACTACTTTCTCATACTGACGAGTCGCTTCGTAAAGCTTCATCATCTCGTTGAACGGGTGCGGAGTTACAAGAAACCCCAAGAGATTCAGCTTCTCCATTAGAGCTTCAGCTTCTTGAACCAATCTAGCTTTAACATAGCCACGAAGGAGAGGAAGGTAAGCTGATCTAGCTGCTGAAACAGAGCCTTGAAGCTGCTCGAAGTATTCCTCAGCTTGCTTCAAGCCACGGGCTTTGATGATCAGTTCCAGCTTAAGAGAAGCGTCGTGGGCACTAAAGTTAACGTCTTTTCGAGTCTCCATCCACTCCATCATCTGCACATAACGGTTAAAAATCCAAACTTTTTCAACTTCTGTTTTTGATAAAGGGAGAGACTTTCGAAACCTGGAGTGCGAGATCGTGACGGTTCGATCTGATTAGGCGCTTGGAGATGAACCGGAGCTCCGATAGCGTGACGGGGTGACCCGAGTCGACGCGTTGCTGAAGCAGGGAGGGGACAGAGTTATTTCTCAGTATCTCCTTCAACGTAGCCGTGGCGGCGCCTGAAGAGAGGAGCCTTGTTACGCCGGAGATGGAGAAGCTCGTATTCGTAGCCAAACGATCCTGCTGCTGTACATTGTAGTTGGATGCTGCGGATGTGAGGACGGAGAGGAGAAAGTCAAGTGATGGGAAGAAGGGGGTTTCTAAGATGATCTGAAAGTTTTGGGGGCATTTCTATGTTTTATGATAAATATGGTTATACTGAAATGAAGATTGTTTTTTTGTCTTGTTTAATTATGCTATTATAAATTAGTAATAAATTATAAAAAACATTATTTAGATGATATTACAGCAGCTGCTTTATAAGGATTTACGTCTGACTGCAGGATATTTTTTGCATCATGCTGAAGATCTCTTGTAAGCATTTTCTCAAAGTTTCTGCATAATTCGCTTTTTTCGGGAATTAAAACCCAGACCTCCTGTAAAAATTGCGTTGTCTGAGATTTTAACCCCAGATCTGGATGTAAAAACTTTTAAACCTTAACCACCAAACCACCGGTACTTCCACGAATGAAAATTGTTTATAAACGGAAAATAGGGATTAGTGTAGACTAAACCCCGTAGTTGCCGAGACCAAGGGCAGAAGTCTTTTTGTAAATGGTAAAATACACCGTCACTTTCAATAATAAATACTTAAATCTTCCATTCAACACCTAATCCGTCTTTGTTAATTGTTATTATGCATATGTGAGAGCTCATGTCAATTCACATATTATAGAAAAAGACTTTCAGTATAAGTAAATGGTAAAATACACAACCACTTTCACTAATAAATAAACACCACCATGTCAATCTACTTTAAAAATATATATATATTTGAAAAAAAAAACTTATGTAAATGAAAAATTACTTATGCGTGGTGGCAAAGACATAGAACTACAGAAGCATCATTCCTCACACAATTCTTGAGTTTTGAACTTTGGCGTCTCTCTCCCTCTCTCAGTCTCAGTCACCAGCTTAGGTCAGGGCTTATGCTTCGTTTACGTATCTAATCTTTCATTTCAGGTTGTTTGTTGATGTACTCTTTCTATTGTCTATCATGATTCATGCGTGGTTATGAAAACTCGCCATCTTTCTCATTCTTGCTGCTCGTGTTCCTCACACATTCGGTTTCTGGACATGAACTTAATTTTTATTTGGTTTTCGTTGCAGTTTCAGATGGCGAGATACTCAACTGGCACGGTTGTTGACTTTTCTAAATCTGTACGAATCGTTGTGATTGGTGACAAGGGCACTGGAAAGTCCAGCTTGATTGCCGCTGCAGCCACCAATTCTTTCCCTGCCAATGTCCCTCCTGTTTTGCCTGATACCAAGTTGCCTCTTCAGTTCTTCCCTGACGGTATACCCGTCACCATCGTTGACACTTCCTCAAGGTATTTATCTAGTTATATTGGTTTCTACACGAAGAAGAGCTTTGTTGTTGGGGATAGCATAGCACTTTGCCACCTGTTTAGTTACTGTTTGAAAAGAAGGGCTTAGGTGGTATTCATACCTGGACAGCTTTGTTGATGTGTTATAAGCAATGTTCTAAAAATCGATAGATGGTAACTAGGCACTTTATAGAGGACTAACGACTAGGCGGATTATTCGGGATCTAAACGAGGCTTAGGCATTAACAAATTATTGATTTATTTTATATATTTTATACATTTATATGATATATTTTAGTTTTTAAGTTTAATTATAAAATAATTGTGATGAATTATCAAAATTAGATATACAAAACAGAGAAAGTAGACAAATTTTTAAATTTGTAATAATATAATTGCTTAATTTAACATATATAGACAATTTTAGATCGATTTTAACAAATTTAACCGATTTAGAATATTTTAAACCAATTTGAATCATATAAATTGGAAATAAATCAGATTTTAAGAAAATAGTATATGATAGGACAGAAACCAATTTTTAGAACCTTGGTCATAAGTATCTTTTAATATTTCATATCTTGGGTTCAGGCAGGAAGATAGGGGCATGGTTGCCGAGGAATTGAAGCACGCAGATGCAGTGGTTTTGACACATGCCAGTGACGACCGACCTGAGACTCTCCAACGTTTGAGTACATACTGGCTTCCAGAGCTTCGGCGGTTAGAGGTTTGATTTTTCTCTTTGTTTACATTTTAGCCATGTCACTGTTCTTGTGGTGAAATGTGTAAAGATTTTGCTGTTACCTTATCAAGATTGTCTTGTGACCTTTTCTTAACAGGTAAAGGTTCCTATAGTTGTAGCAGGCTGTAAGCTTGACCTCGACAAGAACCAGGCCAGCTTCGAACAAGTGATGTCACCTATAATGAACCAGTTTCGGGAGATTGAGACTTGTATCGAATGTTCTGCCCTGAAGCAAATCCAGGTATTATGACGTCTTTTTTTCCTCTTCGGATTTATTATACATCTTAGCTCAAACATGGCACACAAGTTGGTTCGACTTTCGAGGGAGCTAAGGCATGTGATTGCCTTTCTAAAAAAAAAAATTAAAGGAAACAAACAATGCTAGATTGGAATTGTTAAATTATATTTCAGGCTGAACTATCATCCTTATAAAATAAACTTTTTCTGTAGGCACAAGAAGTTTTCTATTATGCACAAAAAAAATGTCATTCACCCAACAGCACCTCTGTTTGATCAAGAAACTCAGGCATTGAAGCCACGGTGTGTAAGGGCCTTGAAGCGTATCTTTATACTATGTGACCATGATAAAGATGGTGCTCTTAACGAGGCTGAGTTAGATCAATTTCAGGTTTTATTTCCTCTTCTTGTGATCTGGCTATTTCATCATCAATATGGCTCTAGACTATCCTTTACAATTCTCTTTATCCCAATGACGCACCTAATAGTTGTCTCAAATAGGTCAAGTGCTTCAATGCGCCATTGCAGCCTAATGAAATCGAAGGTATTAAGAGGGTTGTGCAAGAAAGGTTACCAGAAGGTGTGAATGAAATAGGACTGACAGTGGCTGGCTTCCTGTTTCTACATGCACTCTTATTGAGAGAAAGGGAGGATCGAGAACATGGACTGTACTTAGGAAGTTTGTATATAACAATGATGTAAGACTGGCTAATGAATGGCTTCCACCTTCATTATTCAAGAGAGCACCGATCAGGTAAATTGCTAAAACAGAATCCAATGTATGTTGATTACTATAAGTGGATGAAGGTTTGGAATTTTATTATTATTATCAGAAATAAGAATTAGGATGCTCACAAGTTACATTGCTGGGTTACAATTATATTTCAGCTCACATTAATTTGCCTTCCTTGGCATTTTGCAGCTAATTGCAATGGTTGTGTCGGGGTTTTTTGTGTAGAGTGTTGAGTGGACAGATTGTTGTAGCAAAAGAAAAGAATCTCTAAAAAGAAAGTTTTTTAAATTTAAAGAGAAAAGCCGACCGGGTCTACGAATCTATTCTAACTCTCAACGAATTCACGAATTTAGGCGCGAATAGGAATTGTAATCCTTTCAACTTCTCAAGGTATAATGACAGATCGAGAAGCTCGACTAAAAAGAATCGGAGGAGAAATTTTGTGTTATATATGGTAATCCTTCTAATATCAAAATTGGATATCCGGAACTTAGCATTTGTGAAAAAAAAGGGGGGGGGTTGGTAATACCACCCCTGCTAAAAAAGTTTAGAATTTTTTACCCCGAATGAAATTAAAGAAAAAAATGAATTAATGAAAGTTTTTTTATGAATCACTTCCGAACGGTTATGGTTCGATTTTGTTTAGATACTAAAGATTTTTTTTTTTTAGGTCAGCTTCTGAAAGGATTCGACATATTTTTGTATAGGTATACCTATAGGAGAAAAGGGGGGTAAAAATTTTAGTAAGTTCTTAGGTATTAAGTTAATCGGGGAACAGCCACTTTCTAGACTCCATAACAAGGATTCAAATAAGTCAGTGGTTTTTTGAAATTCAACATTCCTTTCACGAAGATACAATTCAAGATTCAAAAATATCAAGAAACCTTTTTTTCGTCCAACAATAAGTATATTAAGAGAATTAAGGAATAACAACTATGAAAATAAGGGCTTCCGTTCGTAAAATTTGTGAAAAGTGTCGGCTAATCCGTAGGAGGGGACGAATTATAGTAATTTGTTCCAACCCGAGGCATAAACAAAGACAAGGATAATCTTACTAAAGGAAAAGGCACTTCCAAGGAGCTAGTAAAAAAAAGGTCCGTTTTGACATGAAATGGATATATCCATATATTTCTTGTGAAATGAAAAAATATGGCAAAACCTATATTAAGAATTGGTTCACGTAAAAATACCCGTAGTGGTTCACGTAAAAATGTACGTAGAATACCAAAGGGAGTTATTCATGTTCAAGCAAGTTTCAACAATACCATTGTGACCGTTACAGATGTACGGGGTCGGGTGATTTCTTGGTCCTCCGCGGGTACTTGTGGATTCAGGGGTACAAGAAGAGGAACACCTTTTGCTGCTCAAACCGCAGCAGGAAATGCTATTCGAGCAGTAGTGGATCAAGGTATGCAACGAGCTGAAGTAAGGATAAAAGGCCCTGGACTAGGAAGAGATGCAGCATTACGAGCTATTCGTAGAAGCGGTATACTTTTAAGTTTCGTACGAGATGTAACCCCTATGCCACATAATGGTTGTAGACCCCCTAAAAAACGACGTGTATAGAACTAAATAAAGGCTGAAAGGGTTTCAAGAGAAATAAATGATTCAATGATCTGATCAAATAAAATTACTATGGTTCGAGAGAAAGTCAAAGTATCTACTCGGACACTACAGTGGAAGTGTGTTGAATCAAGAAGAGACAGTAAGCGTCTTTATTATGGACGCTTTATTCTGTCTCCACTTATGAAAGGTCAAGCCGACACAATAGGCATTGCGATGCGAAGAGCTTTACTTGGCGAAATAGAAGGAACATGTATTACACGTGCAAAATCTGAGAACATACCACATGACTATTCTAACATAGTCGGTATTCAAGAATCAGTACATGAAATTTTAATGAATTTGAACGAGATTGTATTAAAAAGTAATCTATATGGAACGCGCAACGCGCTTATTTGTGTCCAAGGTCCCGGATATATAACTGCTCGAGACATAGTTTTACCGCCCTCTGTGGAAATCGTTGATAATACACAGCATATAGCTACCTTAACGGAACCAATAAATTTGTGTATTGGATTAAAAATCGAGAGGAATCGCGGATATAGTTTAAAAATGTCAAATAACTTTGAAGACCGAAGTTATCCTATAGATGCTGTATTCATGCCTGTTCAAAATGCGAATCATAGTATTCATTCTTATGGGAATGGGAATGAAAAACAAGAGATTCTTTTTCTAGAAATATGGACAAATGGAAGTTTAACTCCTAAAGAAGCACTTCATGAAGCCTCCCGGAATTTGATTAATTTATTTATTCCTTTTCTACATGTAGAAGAAGAAACGTTCTATTTAGAGAACAATCAACATCAAGTTACTTTACCCCTTTTTCCTTTTCATAATAGATTAGTTAACCTAAGAAAAAAAAAAAAAGAACTAGCGTTTCAATATATTTTTATTGACCAATTAGAATTGCCTCCCAGAATCTATAATTGTCTCAAAAAGTCCAATATACATACATTATTGGATCTTTTGAATAACAGTCAAGAAGACCTTATCAAAATGGAACATTTTCACATAGAAGATGTAAAAAAGATATTAGACATTTTAGAAAAAAAATAAAAAAAGCATTAAAAAAAATTTGACTAAAAAGTCAATTTAAAATTGAAATGGATTTTAAACCTTCAACGTAATTTCGATTTTCCAGTCAAACCTATTTTACTTAATAAAATTAATTTAGATATGTATCTAGGGAGAATTCATTTTGAAATGACTACTCCCTAGATACCCACGCCTTTTATTTTACAATTGAATAAATTTAATTAAAAAAGACCTAAAGTTAGAGATTTATCAATTGGTAATGTTGCTCCAATACCTAACCACAGGGCCACCACGGTGCCAATCAAAAAGACGGTTGTCGCGACTGGACGACGAAATGGATTTTGGAACTTATTAACATTTTCCAAAAAGGGTACGGTTAATAATCCCGCCGGTACTGAAGCCATTAAAAGAACACCCAATAATTTGTTAGGCACTGTACGAAGTATTTGAAATACAGGAAAGAAATACCATTCAGGTAATATTTCCAAAGGAGTTGCAAAAGGATCCGCAGGTTCACCAATCATTGATGGTTCTAAAACCGCTAAGCCTACGTTACAGGCAATGGTACCAAGAATGACTACTGGAAAAATATATAAAAGATCATTGGGCCATGCGGGCTCTCCGTAATAATTATGACCCATACCTTTAGCTAATTTAGCTCGTAATACAGGATCATTCAAATCTGGTTTTTTTGTTATTGGGATAGGTGAATTCTTATGGATCCATCCCCCGAGGGAACCGGACATGATAATTTTTCATCATCCGGCTCGAGCAAGAATTAACCAAACTAAATTAATACATACAAAAAATATATATGTTATCCACAAGTATTTAATATGTAAAAAAAGAATTATCCGATTCCAAAGTTATTGCAACTAAAGATTACCATAAATTCCATTCTTACAGGTAAATGCTCAACACCCACGTAAGCTTAAAAGTTGATCATGATTAAGTGCTTTCTGGATCGTCTCATACCTTATCAATTAATCCTTAATCTCAAAAATTATATCGAGATTTTTCAAATACAAAGGATTTACTTGTTACTAATGAAGTCTACCCTCTACTCTTCATTAGATCCTGTATTCACTCCGATAGTATCAGAAATCGAGTCGATGCAGAGGAAATGAATGCATTTACATACTATTAATTTTTTATTTTTTTAGCTCTTTTTTAGTAAAAAATAGCTAAAAACATAATCCTGATTATGTTCCATCCCTTAATCTCCTGGATTTTTGGATTTTACGGAGCCCACTCATCCACGACATCGTCGGGTATTATGATCATAGAAAAGATTCTCTTCAAGTGAACCAGCCTATCCCCTGTATGGGGCTTACACAGTGGTTGGAACAAAGACACATTTGGTTGTGAATTCCAATGTAGCAGATAAAGTCATATTTCTGCACGGCCCGATCAATAGTTCAAGTCACACACTCCCATAATCCATTTTCTCTTCATAGAATTCCCTTCAACTTTTTATGTCAAAAAAATAATACAATATTGTGGAGTTGAAGGGAAATATCCAAATACATGTCTTATTTTTTTAATAATCCATATTTATAGCAATAAAATACGATTGTTCCTTCACCAAGTAATAAGATAAATTAGTAATTAAAAATATCTAGAATCTATATTATTTATAAGGGACCAGAAATACCTTGCTTACGTATCATTAAGAAATGCATTAACATAAATACAGCCGTAAGAAGAGGTAATACAAAAGTGTGTAAACTATAAAAACGAGTCAAAGTGGATTGTCCAACACTAGCACTTCCGCGTAATAATTCTACAAGAGGCGATCCTATTACCGGAATAGCGTCAGGTACACCTGTTACAATTTTGACTGCCCAATAGCCAATTTGATCCCAAGGTAAAGAATAACCTGTTACACCAAAAGATGCGGTCAATACACCCAGAACCACACCAGTAACCCAAGTTAATTCGCGAGGTTTTTTAAAACCACCGGTGAGGTATACACGAAATACGTGCAGGATCATCATTAGGACCATCATACTTGCCGACCATCGATGAACTGATCGGATTAACCAACCAAAGTTAGCTTCAGTCATTATATATTGAACAGAAGCAAAAGCCTCAGTAACAGTTGGACGGTAATAAAAAGTCATAGCAAATCCCGTAGCTACTTGTACTAAAAAACAAGTAAGGGTAATTCCTCCTAGACAATAAAATATGTTGACATGCGGAGGAACATATTTACTAGTTATATCGTCTGCAATCGCTTGAATCTCAAGACGTTCTTCGAACCAATCATAAACTTTATTGAGATAGGTAAACCAAGGTTCCTCCCCCTCCAAGAACTGTATATGAGAATTTCATCTCGTACAGCTCAAACAAAAAAAAGACCCAAATACTGATTGAAACGGATATGGAATATAAAGTTTTAAACTTCTCTCTCATTCAATATTATTTAAGAGTCAAAATGCGAAAGCTCTTCTTTGTGGTTAAATGCCAAAAACTCAAGTCAGCTCATACGTCTTTATGTTGTGTTGATCGTTACAGGCCTCTTGAATCTTCTAGATTACCTACCGTTATTGTCTTTTTTAGTTGGTATTTGTATGGAATGGGAATACGGATTTCTTCTTGTTTTCTTTATTATTGATAGGAATTTTCTTGTTAAGACCCTACTTATTAATTGAAACCTCAGATTCATACGAAAACCACGATAATTCAATGAAACCTTCAAAGTCCAAAGTTCACTGAGTGAGAACCATTGGATCATCACTTATTCAATAAAAAAAAAAAGAGCTATAATGATTAAAAACATAAAATACAAAGAAGCGTTTGTCCTTTGATCTAAATAAGAGTTTAAAAGCAGAAAAAAATTGATTTATGAAAATTTATAAGATAGAACGGAAAGAAGTCCGGCTACGAGGTCTAAGTATTAAGTATGAATCATAGTTCGAAAACTTTGTGATCTATTTGATCTATTTCGTGCTCCAGATACTCGAATGAATATCCGACGAAATAAAACCATCTTGATAAAGATGACAGACCCCCTTCTCTGTACTATCCATAGGGTCAATTCTAACAAGTCACACACTCATATTCCGGAAATATACAATGCAGAAAAAAATTTCGCGGTCGAACTACCAAAGGAGAATAGGTGCAAAATTTTAGACCTACATACTTTACTTTTTTGTATCGAACAAAAAGCTAGCACTTCAAGATTCTTCTCAGTCTAATTCATTGAAATTCCATCCAGTAGAACAGAGGAATTATAAATCTCCAAAATAATAGATAGGAATACCGCAAATAGTGCCATTGCAACACCCATCAAAGGGGTCGTTCCCCATCCAGGAGCTACTTTACCATATTCAGAATTCAACGGTTTCAATAACTTCCCTACAGTAGTGCTTCTTGGACCAGATCTAGAACTATCTTCAACAGTTTGTGTAGCCATAAATCTTATTTTGTATTCATTACGATCTGTTGACTTTGTATACCATTCCGTTGTAAATAAACGATCTTAGCATAGATCCATTGTGGTCTTTCAATTATATAATAATGGAAACAGCAACTCTAGTCGCCATCTTTATATCTGGGTTACTTGTAAGTTTTACTGGGTATGCTCTATATACTGCCTTTGGGCAACCCTCTCAACAACTAAGAGATCCATTCGAGGAACACGGGGACTAGTTGACGTAATCAGCCTCCAAATAGTTGGAGGCTGATTACGTCAATGAAGAGAATGAAAAATTATTTCATTTTTTAGTTGAAATTGTAGGCGGTTCCCGAAAAAAAATAGCGAAAAAAATGATCCCTAAAGTCGATACTAAGAGAAATGTATAAACCAATGCTTCCATAAATTTGATCGTGGTTTACAATTATAGCTTTCATACCTGTTTTGTTTATGTTTACTGAAGGAGTATACCTCCGGATAAAGAACAAAAAAGAGTCAAAGAAACGGCAGCGATTTAAATCAAGATTCCTACAGTACCCTACCTATTAAATGAAATCAAAAAAATCGCAAACAGAAACTAAAAGAAAAAAGCAATGTTGCATCAGACTGCTTGTCTTTTTGTAGTTGGATCTCCAAGTTTTTGGAATGCCCCAAATTCCACCTGAGCATCCAAATCTGGATCAATACCAGCAAAAACATCTCTGAAGAGGGTTCTAGAACCATGCCAAATGTGTCCAAAGAAGAAAAGTAGAGCAAACGAAGCATGCCCAAAAGTAAACCAACCTCTTGGACTGCTACGAAAAACACCATCGGATTTCAAAGTAGCACGATCTAATTCAAAAATCTCACCCAATTGAGCCCGTCTAGCATATTTTTTCACAGTTGCGGGATCACTATAACTTACTCCATTGAGTTCACCACCATAAAACTCAACAGTTACACCTACTTGTTCGACACTATATTTAGATTCTGCCCTTCTAAACGGGACGTCGGCTCTAACAATTCCGTCTCCGTCTACCAAAACAACCGGAAATGTTTCAAAAAAAGTAGGCATACGGCGTACAAAAAGTTCACGCCCTTCTTTATTTCTAAAGACGGGGTGTCCTAACCATCCAACAGCTATTCCATCCCCATTGTCCATTGAACCCGCTCGGAATAATCCCCCTTTTGCTGGATTATTACCAATATAATCATAAAAAGCTAATTTTTCAGGAATTTTAGACCAAGCTTCTGATACACTTTGATTTTCAGCTAGTCCGGCACTAACTCTTCGATATATTTCTTGTTGAAAGTATCCCTGATCCCATTGATAACGAGTAGGACCAAATAATTCGATGGGAGTAGTTGCAGAACCATACCACATAGTTCCAGCAACAATAAAAGCTGCAAAAAAGACAGCAGCAATACTACTGGAAAGGACGGTTTCAATATTTCCCATACGTAATCCTTTGTATAGACGTTGAGGCGGACGAACACTAAGATGGAATAAGCCCGCTAATATACCCAACGTCCCTGCTGCAATATGATGAGAGGCTATTCCTCCCGGAACAAAAGGGTCAAAACCCTCCACGCCCCACGCCGGATTTACGGGTTGGACCTTTCCGGTTAGTCCATAAGGGTCGGATACCCATATTCCAGGACCATATAATCCTGTTACATGAAATGCGCCAAAACCAAAGCAAGCCACTCCTGAAAGAAATAAATGAATTCCAAAAATCTTGGGCAAATCCAAAGAAGGTTTTCCTGTACGTTCATCACAAAAAATTTCTAGATCCCAATATACCCAATGCCAAATAGCTGCCAAGAAGCACAAGCCAGAAAACACGATATGTGCTGCGGCTACCCCTTCGTAACTCCAAAGACCCGGATTCGTTATAGTCCCTCCTGTAATATTCCAACCGCCCCATGAATTGGTTATTCCTAAACGAGTCATGAAAGGTATAACGAACATACCTTGTCTCCACATTGGATCAAGAACAGGGTCGGAGGGATCAAAAACAGCTAATTCATATAGAGCCATGGAACCGGCCCAACCAGCAACCAGAGCAGTATGCATTATATGAACCGAAAGCAAACGACCGGGATCATTCAATACAACAGTATGAACACGATACCAAGGCAAACCCATGGAAATACCCCTTTATCAATGAAAAATAGACACTATGTAACTTTATTGCATTGGAAAAAACTATGTTACGGACCCCCCCTTTTTAGGTAATTATTTCGGAGAAAGGATTAATATTTGTTCTATTCTGTTAGTAATAATGGAACAATTCGATTCATAGGAAAAAAGGGAAGCGGATCTATTCTATATCCGATAAGTACCAATACGCAATGGGGGTGAATCCTATGTTATATGAACCAAGATAGCTATTGTTGTTCAGAAGCCCGTTCGTAAAAAGTTTCCTTTAATTTTTATTCATTCTCTCTTACTTTACTTTTATTTTATATTTTATTTTAGCTTATTCAACTTCTGTATTAAATATGATTAATTTAAATATGATTAATATTAATAAAGTAGGAAAAAAGGATAATATGATAAAAAAAAATGAAACCCCAGTCTTACGTTTCCACATCAAAGTGAAATAGAGAACTTCATTCTCTTTTTTTTTCATTTCATGCCTATTGGCGTTCCAAAAGTACCTTTTCGAAGTCCTGGAGAAGGAGATACATCTTGGGTTGACATATAGTGCGACTTGTCAGATATATTGGGCTATATGGGATTTCCCCATTTTCTCCCTCGATCGAGATATCCTCTGTTTCGCTCAAAAAGATTGATTGAATTATCAAAAATTTGTAACGCGAAGCGCAAAAAATAAATTAGAATTAAATGCAGGGAGTATTTAGATTGATATTAGATTATCAAAAATTTTTTATGGTTTACGTGATCGGACTAATAAAATTAAGTATCCAGGCTCCGTTTAGCAAAAATCCAATTGATAATTAATATATAATATTTTTATAATTACTACTTAATATGATATGAATATGATATCAAAATTATGATAAAAATTCTATTAAAAAATAAAAAAAATACAAAAAATTGAAACAGGGTGATCTAAAACTGTTGATCAAATAAAATAATATAATTAAAAATTTATTGACTATTTGACAGAAGACATGTGAAAGAAATGAATTGAAAAAAAAAGAAGGAGTAGTAAAAAAAAAAAAGACGCGGTATTTGGTTCATTTGTCCTATATGTGCAAATCAAAATCGGGCAAATTTTTCCTTTTACTCGGAGTAGAGCATAAACCTAAAAAAACGGAATAAAAAAAGGAAGAAGCCCATTCAGGAACAAGAAAAAACCATCCCCATTTCAACTGAATCTCGATGAAAAAAAAATATCAATGAATCAAGTTAGTCTGACAGGCCTAATCAATCGTTTTATTATTTTATTATTAGGATTATAATATCTAATAAATAAAAGGGGCCAAAACTTATTTATTTTTTCTTTTACTTTTAAAAGGGAAGCAAGCCCTTCCCTTATTAAGTTAGAAAGAAAAGCCTTCTCTGAAAAAAAAGGGGGGGTTGGAATCGACACATTGATTTTTTAACAATTTTTGTTGAACCGTATGCATCAAAAGGTGCCTGTACGGCTCCTAAGGAATAAAATTTTATCCTAATCAACCGACTTTATCGAGAAAGATTGTTTTTTTTAGGCCAAGAGGTTGATACCGAAATCTCGAATCAACTTATTAGTCTTATGATATATCTCAGTATAGAAAAGGATACCAAAGATCTTTATTTGTTTATAAACTCTCCTGGTGGATGGGTAATATCTGGAATGGCTATTTATGATACTATGCAATTTGTGCGACCCGATGTACAGACAATATGCATGGGATTGGCCGCTTCAATAGCATCCTTTATCCTAGTCGGAGGAGAAATTACCAAACGTATAGCATTCCCTCACGCTTGGCGCCAATGAGTTTTTTTATTTTAGAGAAAAAATACTATGCCTTCGCCCTCGGAAATATGAATTAGTTAAGTAATAATAGCATGGCACTTCGAATTCGATATGAAATTTTTTAGATTAAAAAAATTAGATTATATATTGAAAGAGTAGTATGGGATAAGAAAGGGGTATTTAAAATGATATCTTCCCTATTCGGGCACATCCCAGCGTCACAAACTTTGTTTTCACACCGGAAGCTTATTTACAAAAACAAAAAAAAAGACACTTTGGGATTGCTGAATCATAGACGGATCAAAAAAAATGATATATAAAGCAACGGAACCATCATAGTATTTTTTTAACTCCTACAAAACAAAAAAGAAGGATGGTAATTGGATCATTTATGGATCCGCGTATAATAGAACCTATATTTTGTTTTCTTTCGCCGAAAGGAAAGGTCAAAAACGTAAATTCCATTCTAGAGCCGTATGCAACGCACAAAAAAAGCCTGTACGGTTATTCAAATTTCTCTGTTTTTTTGGTTATCTCGCCTCATTCTGCGAAATAGAAAAAGCTTTTCTATTATATCATCAGGGTAATGATCCATCAACCCGCTAGTTCGTTTTATGAGGCACAAACGGGAGAAGTTATCTTGGAAGCGGAAGAACTACTAAAACTTCGCGAAACCATCACAAGGGTTTATGTACAAAGAACGGGCAAACCTATATGGGTTGTATCCGAAGACATGGAAAGGGATGTTTTTATGTCAGCAACAGAAGCCCAAGCTCATGGCATTGTTGATCTTGTAGCGGTTCAATAAAAATAGGAGCGATTTCATGCAAATCTACCACTGCTAATTTTATATCTTTTTAGATTAAAGGTTTAGTTTCATATTCTCTTCAATATATTTTTTTTATATTGAAGAGAATCTTGAAGAGAAGTAATTCAGAATTAGCCGGTTAGAACCCATCTAAACCAGCCCATTATTTATATGATTCCGTATGCCAACCATTAAACAACTTATTAGAAATACAAGACAGCCAATCCGAAATGTCACAAAATCCCCAGCGCTTCGGGGATGCCCTCAGCGACGAGGAACATGTACTCGGGTGTATGTGCGACTCGTTTAGATCATAGACTGAAACACAAAAAGGAAATTCTTTTTGAAATATCAAGGATCAGTACCTGTTAATAAAATAGAATGGAGGAACTCGATTCATTATTTCAAAAAGATAGATCATTCATATCTTCTATTGTGTCTGAAACTTATGGTTTACATTGGTGCAAATCCAATCAACTCCATTTTTTAGAAAACCCCCAATGATAACAAATGGTTATCAATTAAGCGGGGGAAATCCCATTTTTTATTAAAAAGATTCCACTCTTGAAAGAAAAAACGGACTAACAGGGTAAATGACCAAATCAATTTTAAAATAAAATACCGTTACTGTATAAAGTGGATCTCATTGTGAAAGATCTATTACTGGAATATTAATGGGGTAGAGCCAAAGAATGTGAATTGTACAAGTTACCAATAGTATTGATTAATTAAAAGAAGGAGCTCCGGTGTATAGAGAGGACCTCACCGTTTTAGAAGTAACCATAGAAACGAAGGAACCCACTATTTATCCATTTCTATTTACTACTTTTTGTAGTTATTCTATTTTTTTTATATCAAGTACCAAGGCAATTTATCCTTTCAAAGCAAAGGAAAATACCTAGCCAAAAATAGTGGTGGGGAAGGTTAGAGTAGCAAAAGCCATTGGAATTTTTTTTTATACATTGGAATAATTCGTTTGGTTATTAATGACTAGTAAAGGGGAAAAGAATAACTAAAACTAAAAAAAGAATTAGTTATTCATCAAAGTTTGATTTATTCAATGACTAGAATTAAACGCGGATATATAGCTCGGAGGCGTAGAACAAAACTTCGTTTATTTGCATCAAGCTTTCAAGGGGCTCATTCACGACTTACACGAACTATGACTCAACAGAGAATAAGAGCTTTAGTTTCGGCTCGTCGGGATAGGGGTAAAAGAAAAAGAGATTTTCGTCGTTTATGGATCACTCGAATAAATGCCGTAATTCACGAAACGGAGGTATTCTATAGTTATAACCGATTCATACACAATCTGTACAAGAAGCAATTACTTCTTAATCGAAAAATACTTGCACAAATAGCTCTATTAAATAGGAGTTGTCTTTATACGATTTCAAATGAGATCAAAAAATGAGGGGATTGGAAGAAATCCACTAAAATATTTGAAATAGAGTTCTTAAGTAGAATAAGCTCGGGGAGGGTAGAGTAGAAATTAGTATTATAAAAAAAGTCGTCAAAACAAAACGAGGGTATATAGTCGCTAAAAAAAGACTTATTCTTTTTCTTTTCGACGATTCTTTTCTTTTTTTTTTTTTTTATGACAGAAACAGACGTAACAATCAAATTTTGATTCTTGATTGGATTTGTCGAACAAAATATTAACCTCTTTTTTAATTCCTTCAGATTAGTTATTCAATTGAAGAATAAGTCTATTTTTTTCTGGTTCTAAGGCTAGTAGTTCTAGGGGTCGACTCACTTCTTTCAAATTGTTTCTGATTATTAAGAAAAGGTAACAAAGATAAAATACGAGCTTGTTTTATAGCAATAGTAATTAATCGTTGTTGTTTTAAAGTTACTCTATTCACCCGTCTAGATAATATTTTTCCTTGTTCACTAATAAATCGACTAATTAAACTCATGTTTCTATAATCAATTCGATCCCCCGATTGGATCGGGGGCAAACGCCGACGAAAAGATCGCTTGGATTTAGTAAAAGGTCGCTTAGATTTATTCATAATTTTTTATTCCTTACCTATAAAATCCTATTTTTGATCGGATCAAAATAAAAACGATTGCTATTTCTATATAGGATAGAGTTTCTATATAGAATTAAGAATATAGGATTTGATTTCTTTCTATTATTTTATTTGTTTATATTTATATATATGTAATAATACGTAGATACTCTCATTATTCCTGTTCTTAAAATAAAATTTGACATACAAGCACTCAATTTTATCTATTTCTTAATTTCCCCATGAATTGTATGTTTATAACAATAGGGACAGAATTTTCTCAATTCCAATCGACTAGGAGTGTTATGCCGATTCTTTTGAGTAATATATCTGGAAATTCCAGCCGATTCTTTCTTAATATCATTTCGAACACAACTGGTACATTCCAAAATAATTGTTACTCGAACATCTTTACCTTTGGCCATGAAACCTCCTTTGGATTTATGATTCACCCCCAATCTTCTATTTTAATTTTAGGGTCCATAAAGAACAAGAACAAAAAAAATAGAAGCTGTTAATTAACTCAAAAAAATGTCTTAAATATTTCGTTGCAATGAATATTAATTAGTAATTAAATAAAAAGAAAATAATAAGTAATATAATGATTTTTTGAAAACTATATTTCAAATCTTTGTACAGTATTTTTTTTAAGTATCTCGTAGGATACTCTTTCCCTAGCAACACTTTTTTTTTAATTGGATCCTGAACCCTCGTTTTTATGACCTTTCGGCCCCCCTTTTTTTTTCTAATTCTTTTTTTAGAATTAGAAAAAAAAGGGGGGGTTATTCCCCGATCGTTGATCGTATCTCTAAATTTTTTTATCCTTTCTGATGTTAATAACTAGAATTAAAAAAAGGGAAATGTTAATGCATCTGGAAATAAACGATTAATCTCTATTAATAAACCTGCTAACGAAACGAACCATAGAGTACTTAGTACCGGTGCTACGGAAAGATATGTTTTTAGATCTCGCATTTGAAATCCTCCTTCTTTCTTCTTTATTGTATTACAATATATATAGTAATATATATAACTATAGATGTACATGTAGTTAAGAAGTTCTTGTATTTGTATATGTAACCCCCCATTTTCAAAATTAGAATTGAAATATTGTCTACTAGAACGATCTTATAGATTCCATTTTCAAATGGAAACGCCTTTTTATGTAAATTTGAAATTGATAGGATTTGCCTAAAAAAAGTAATTTTTTTAATTATACTTATATATATGTTTGTTATCTGATATGAAACAAAAAAAAAAGAAGGATGTGGAAAACAAGATAGGAATTGTTTACAATGACACTGTAAACCAATCGAAAGGGATGTAGCGCAGCTTGGTAGCGCGTTTGTTTTGGGTACAAAATGTCACGGGTTCAAATCCTGTCATCCCTACCTAATTACTGCTCAGAAGAGCAGTAACGAGGAATCCATTTTAGATTTATCTTTTTTTAATAAAATTGGACATACATATAATTCTGAATTTTATGATATACTATGATATAGTATATACGTACAAAATCGATTCGAGTTAAAGAATGTCCTCTTTCTAGCCTTTTCGTTTTTTTATAAAAAACAAGAAAAGCGCTCTTAGTTCAGTTCGGTAGAACGTGGGTCTCCAAAACCCAATGTCGTAGGTTCAAATCCTACAGAGCGTGATGTCACTCTTGTTTATTAGATTGTGTCAAAATTCCACTGTTCGCAAATAATTGAGCAGCAATCTGAATTCGACCTCCCGCATATGAAAGCAAGAAGGAGGTCAGTCAAAAAAAAGAGATGTTAATTAATCAAAAGTCCAACTGATCACCACGTCTGTATTGTAAATAAGCAGTTACGAATAATCCAGCCAAAGTAATAGGAATTAGACCTAAGACGATTCCAAATAAAGAAACTTCAATCATTTCAATTTTATTTTGTTTTCATTTTTGAAAGGGAGAAAAGAGAGGTACTATCTATTCCTAGCTCTTAATCTGTATTGCCGACGAATCTCAATGACCAAAATTGGGTAATTAACACGGTAAGGAACTATCGAACATATGAAATACCATATAAATCTTTTTTGATCAAAAAAGATTCATTCAATTAATTTCAAATAAGTCGTATTTTGCTTAGACCAATAAATAGAACTGAGGTTATAGTTAAAGCTGCTAGTAGAAAACCGAAATAACTAGTTATAGTAGGCATGAAGGGACTCAATAAAATATGTTTTTTTATACATATGTTTCTAAAGTACTTCCCGAAGTTTCAATAAAAAAATTTTTTAAAGTAAAGATAGATACAAATACTAGTTCCAAGAATCAAAAAATTAAATTGAAAATTTGTGAGTTATCAAGCATTATCGGTGGTATGAACAAAAATAGAGAAAAAGAAAAAACGAAATTCATCGTCTTTGGCATCTGCACCATCTCAGGATTCAGAATTCACGTAACTGATTCATTGAAAAACTCTTTAAGAAATTAATAAGAAAAAATAATACATAAAAAAATAACTCTATTATATAACTTCAGTTAAAACATAGAACTTTTTTTGAATAAACATGTAAAAATTTTTAAAAAAGTTGTTTGATTCTTTTTTTTTTAAGTGACCTTAGAACCTAGAATATGCCCCCTTCTACATTTATTCAAATTGAAATAAATTCAATTTTGAATAAAGTAGATTAATATAGTAGAGCAGTTTTCTTCATTTAATCTATGAAATTAAACCAAAAAGCAGTATCCTACACGGAGAACGAGATCAGTCAAAAAAAGAGTTATTTATTTTAACTAGATTTTTAAAACTTGTAATTAGCAATTTCTATTATCGTTTCCTTTCTAGGTTTTAGGTTTTTTTCTTTCGATATTATATAGAAAATAGAGTGAAAAACCCATCATCTTTGTAGTTAGTTAAAGAAAGAAAAAACCTTTAAATTGAATACAACAAAACAATGCACGCATTCCAAAGATTTAGTATTATTATTTTTTTATTATTTGTTGTTCTTTTGAATTGATCCAAAACTATTCTTCCTTTTCTTGTTACTGGAAATTAATTCCTTAAAATAAAATGAAATAAAAAGCAAAAACGGGGGGGGGTCACATTATCATTACAAAAAAATATCTTCTACAATTATGCATATGCAACAAAAATGAAATTGATGGGTTTTGGATTCAATTGACTTGGGACAATATGAGAATTTCCTTAATGAATTATTAGAATTAGAAACCACCCTCTTGAATTTTCATTTTATCTAATCTTTAGTTTATTTTCTAGTCCAAAACAAATAAAGGATCAAAGCCCCTATAGATTACAGATACAGGAATTTGAAGAAGTGGAACATGGTTATACATCGACAAGCAAAAAAAAAAACGAAATAAATTATCTAACACTTCAGTTCTATACTAATTCAAATTGCGTTGCTGTGTCAGAAGAAGGATAGCTATACTGATTCGGTAGACTCTAAAAATACCCTTGGTACTTTATTGACGATCTCACAAAGATGTAATCTCAGTGAATTTGAATTTACTGATTCATCTTTTACAGAATCGATTCCCTACAAGAATATCTGGAGTTCAGTATGTCTGGAAGCACAGGAGAACGTTCTTTTGCTGATATTATTACCAGTATTCGATACTGGGTCATTCATAGCATTACTATACCTTCCCTATTCATTGCGGGCTGGTTATTCGTCAGCACCGGTTTAGCTTACGATGTGTTTGGGAGCCCTCGTCCAAACGAGTATTTTACAGAGAGCCGACAGGGCATTCCATTAATAACAGGCCGTTTTGATTCTTTGGAACAACTCGACGAATTTAGTAGATCTTTTTAGGAGGACCCAATGACTATAGATAGGACCTATCCAATTTTTACAGTGCGCTGGTTGGCTGTTCATGGACTAGCTGTACCTACCGTTTCTTTTTTGGGGTCAATATCAGCAATGCAGTTCATCCAACGATAAACCGAATTCAATTATTTATAGAGCTATGACACAATCAAATCCGAACGAACAAAATGTTGAATTAAATCGTACCAGTCTCTATTGGGGGTTATTACTCATTTTTGTACTTGCTGTTTTATTTTCAAATTATTTCTTCAATTAAAATTAAGTAAAATTAAGAAAAGAGCGTAGAATAATAAAATAAAAAACAAAGAGTAGTAATTTTCTTATCCCATTCGTTTTCTTATCCCATTCGGATGGATTATATATCATAATTATCTCTGACTGTTTATGTTTCTAGCATGACCACTCGATGAAATGTGGAGGGAAGCAGGATAAATGGCTGATACTACTGGAAGGATTCCTCTTTGGGTAATAGGTACTGTAGCTGGTATTCTTGTGATCGGTTTAATAGGTATTTTCTTTTATGGTTCATATTCAGGATTAGGTTCATCCCTGTAGAAATTGGATGAACTGAGTTATAGACGTGAAAACATAAGAACTCAACGGGGCCCAACTCTTCCTTCTTTGTCTGATTCGAGGGGTCCCGTTGAACTGCTAATAATCAGAACAATTTTTATCGTGTTTTTGAAAAATGAACTTAATTAGATTAGTAGGTTAGGAGCATATAGTATTATTAATTAACCTTTCAAAGATCGCAAAATATGGTTTTCGCTGGGGGTTCCTACGCTGTACCCTCCCTGCCAATATCATTCATCTACTCACACTCACAAATGTCTCTCTTGACAGACGCACGCAGACTGTACGACTTGTGTGTAGACTCGGGCTAGCGCTACCCTTCTCCTCCTAGTCACCGCAATCTTACATATTGCTTGTGCTACTACCCCCCCCCCTTTTTTTCGATCTCTTTTTGTACCAGCTCGAACACAACATAGATTCCCTCTCAATCCTTTACTTCTCAGTGTTACTATTCTAACTGTTCTCCCCTAATGTTCCTAACACCTCTATCCCTGCTAACTTTGCATATAATAAAATTATCCTCTACTATATCCCATTTGTTCTTTTCCCATCTCATTGTCCCCTACTTTCTATATTCGACTCGTTTCCTCTATATTGTGTGACCCAAACTTCCCATCCCGACATTTCATCTAGACCACAATATAGTATGGCAGCCCTTTTTTTTTTTTCGTGTTTAAGGTTGCCCCCCACCCCAGTGTTTCCGTTTGAGACCCTTCCCCCTCTTTCTATATCTACTAGGTCTCCAAGAATTCACTCCTCCCTTAAACATCGTTCTTTATTTATTTTAGCATTCAACGGCACATTCCCCTCGAATCAGACAAAGAAGGAAGAGTTGGGCCCCGTTGAGTTCTTATGTTTCACGTCTATAACTCAGTTCATCCAATTTCTACAGGGATGAACCTAATCCTGAATATGAACCATAAAGAAAATACCTATTAAACCGATCACAAGAATACCAGCTACAGTACCTATTACCCAAGAGGAATCCTTCCAGTAGTATCAGCCATTTATCCTGCTTCCCTCCACATTTCATCGAGTGGTCATGCTAGAAACATAAACAGTCAGAGATAATTATGATATATAATCCATCCGAATGGGATAAGAAAACGAATGGGATAAGAAAATTACTACTCTTTGTTTTTATTTTATTATTCTACGCTCTTTTCTTAATTTTACTTAATTTTAATTGAAGAAATAATTTGAAAATAAAACAGCAAGTACAAAAATGAGTAATAACCCCCAATAGAGACTGGTACGATTTAATTCAACATTTTGTTCGTTCGGATTTGATTGTGTCATAGCTCTATAAATAATTGAATTCGGTTTATCGTTGGATGAACTGCATTGCTGATATTGACCCCAAAAAAGAAACGGTAGGTACAGCTAGTCCATGAACAGCCAACCAGCGCACTGTAAAAATTGGATAGGTCCTATCTATAGTCATTGGGTCCTCCTAAAAAGATCTACTAAATTCGTCGAGTTGTTCCAAAGAATCAAAACGGCCTGTTATTAATGGAATGCCCTGTCGGCTCTCTGTAAAATACTCGTTTGGACGAGGGCTCCCAAACACATCGTAAGCTAAACCGGTGCTGACGAATAACCAGCCCGCAATGAATAGGGAAGGTATAGTAATGCTATGAATGACCCAGTATCGAATACTGGTAATAATATCAGCAAAAGAACGTTCTCCTGTGCTTCCAGACATACTGAACTCCAGATATTCTTGTAGGGAATCGATTCTGTAAAAGATGAATCAGTAAATTCAAATTCACTGAGATTACATCTTTGTGAGATCGTCAATAAAGTACCAAGGGTATTTTTAGAGTCTACCGAATCAGTATAGCTATCCTTCTTCTGACACAGCAACGCAATTTGAATTAGTATAGAACTGAAGTGTTAGATAATTTATTTCGTTTTTTTTTTTGCTTGTCGATGTATAACCATGTTCCACTTCTTCAAATTCCTGTATCTGTAATCTATAGGGGCTTTGATCCTTTATTTGTTTTGGACTAGAAAATAAACTAAAGATTAGATAAAATGAAAATTCAAGAGGGTGGTTTCTAATTCTAATAATTCATTAAGGAAATTCTCATATTGTCCCAAGTCAATTGAATCCAAAACCCATCAATTTCATTTTTGTTGCATATGCATAATTGTAGAAGATATTTTTTTGTAATGATAATGTGACCCCCCCCCGTTTTTGCTTTTTATTTCATTTTATTTTAAGGAATTAATTTCCAGTAACAAGAAAAGGAAGAATAGTTTTGGATCAATTCAAAAGAACAACAAATAATAAAAAAATAATAATACTAAATCTTTGGAATGCGTGCATTGTTTTGTTGTATTCAATTTAAAGGTTTTTTCTTTCTTTAACTAACTACAAAGATGATGGGTTTTTCACTCTATTTTCTATATAATATCGAAAGAAAAAAACCTAAAACCTAGAAAGGAAACGATAATAGAAATTGCTAATTACAAGTTTTAAAAATCTAGTTAAAATAAATAACTCTTTTTTTGACTGATCTCGTTCTCCGTGTAGGATACTGCTTTTTGGTTTAATTTCATAGATTAAATGAAGAAAACTGCTCTACTATATTAATCTACTTTATTCAAAATTGAATTTATTTCAATTTGAATAAATGTAGAAGGGGGCATATTCTAGGTTCTAAGGTCACTTAAAAAAAAAAGAATCAAACAACTTTTTTAAAAATTTTTACATGTTTATTCAAAAAAAGTTCTATGTTTTAACTGAAGTTATATAATAGAGTTATTTTTTTATGTATTATTTTTTCTTATTAATTTCTTAAAGAGTTTTTCAATGAATCAGTTACGTGAATTCTGAATCCTGAGATGGTGCAGATGCCAAAGACGATGAATTTCGTTTTTTCTTTTTCTCTATTTTTGTTCATACCACCGATAATGCTTGATAACTCACAAATTTTCAATTTAATTTTTTGATTCTTGGAACTAGTATTTGTATCTATCTTTACTTTAAAAAATTTTTTTATTGAAACTTCGGGAAGTACTTTAGAAACATATGTATAAAAAAACATATTTTATTGAGTCCCTTCATGCCTACTATAACTAGTTATTTCGGTTTTCTACTAGCAGCTTTAACTATAACCTCAGTTCTATTTATTGGTCTAAGCAAAATACGACTTATTTGAAATTAATTGAATGAATCTTTTTTGATCAAAAAAGATTTATATGGTATTTCATATGTTCGATAGTTCCTTACCGTGTTAATTACCCAATTTTGGTCATTGAGATTCGTCGGCAATACAGATTAAGAGCTAGGAATAGATAGTACCTCTCTTTTCTCCCTTTCAAAAATGAAAACAAAATAAAATTGAAATGATTGAAGTTTCTTTATTTGGAATCGTCTTAGGTCTAATTCCTATTACTTTGGCTGGATTATTCGTAACTGCTTATTTACAATACAGACGTGGTGATCAGTTGGACTTTTGATTAATTAACATCTCTTTTTTTTGACTGACCTCCTTCTTGCTTTCATATGCGGGAGGTCGAATTCAGATTGCTGCTCAATTATTTGCGAACAGTGGAATTTTGACACAATCTAATAAACAAGAGTGACATCACGCTCTGTAGGATTTGAACCTACGACATTGGGTTTTGGAGACCCACGTTCTACCGAACTGAACTAAGAGCGCTTTTCTTGTTTTTTATAAAAAAACGAAAAGGCTAGAAAGAGGACATTCTTTAACTCGAATCGATTTTGTACGTATATACTATATCATAGTATATCATAAAATTCAGAATTATATGTATGTCCAATTTTATTAAAAAAAGATAAATCTAAAATGGATTCCTCGTTACTGCTCTTCTGAGCAGTAATTAGGTAGGGATGACAGGATTTGAACCCGTGACATTTTGTACCCAAAACAAACGCGCTACCAAGCTGCGCTACATCCCTTTCGATTGGTTTACAGTGTCATTGTAAACAATTCCTATCTTGTTTTCCACATCCTTCTTTTTTTTTTGTTTCATATCAGATAACAAACATATATATAAGTATAATTAAAAAAATTACTTTTTTTAGGCAAATCCTATCAATTTCAAATTTACATAAAAAGGCGTTTCCATTTGAAAATGGAATCTATAAGATCGTTCTAGTAGACAATATTTCAATTCTAATTTTGAAAATGGGGGGTTACATATACAAATACAAGAACTTCTTAACTACATGTACATCTATAGTTATATATATTACTATATATATTGTAATACAATAAAGAAGAAAGAAGGAGGATTTCAAATGCGAGATCTAAAAACATATCTTTCCGTAGCACCGGTACTAAGTACTCTATGGTTCGTTTCGTTAGCAGGTTTATTAATAGAGATTAATCGTTTATTTCCAGATGCATTAACATTTCCCTTTTTTTAATTCTAGTTATTAACATCAGAAAGGATAAAAAAATTTAGAGATACGATCAACGATCGGGGAATAACCCCCCCTTTTTTTTCTAATTCTAAAAAAAGAATTAGAAAAAAAAAAGGGGGGCCGAAAGGTCATAAAAACGAGGGTTCAGGATCCAATTAAAAAAAAAGTGTTGCTAGGGAAAGAGTATCCTACGAGATACTTAAAAAAAATACTGTACAAAGATTTGAAATATAGTTTTCAAAAAATCATTATATTACTTATTATTTTCTTTTTATTTAATTACTAATTAATATTCATTGCAACGAAATATTTAAGACATTTTTTTGAGTTAATTAACAGCTTCTATTTTTTTTGTTCTTGTTCTTTATGGACCCTAAAATTAAAATAGAAGATTGGGGGTGAATCATAAATCCAAAGGAGGTTTCATGGCCAAAGGTAAAGATGTTCGAGTAACAATTATTTTGGAATGTACCAGTTGTGTTCGAAATGATATTAAGAAAGAATCGGCTGGAATTTCCAGATATATTACTCAAAAGAATCGGCATAACACTCCTAGTCGATTGGAATTGAGAAAATTCTGTCCCTATTGTTATAAACATACAATTCATGGGGAAATTAAGAAATAGATAAAATTGAGTGCTTGTATGTCAAATTTTATTTTAAGAACAGGAATAATGAGAGTATCTACGTATTATTACATATATATAAATATAAACAAATAAAATAATAGAAAGAAATCAAATCCTATATTCTTAATTCTATATAGAAACTCTATCCTATATAGAAATAGCAATCGTTTTTATTTTGATCCGATCAAAAATAGGATTTTATAGGTAAGGAATAAAAAATTATGAATAAATCTAAGCGACCTTTTACTAAATCCAAGCGATCTTTTCGTCGGCGTTTGCCCCCGATCCAATCGGGGGATCGAATTGATTATAGAAACATGAGTTTAATTAGTCGATTTATTAGTGAACAAGGAAAAATATTATCTAGACGGGTGAATAGAGTAACTTTAAAACAACAACGATTAATTACTATTGCTATAAAACAAGCTCGTATTTTATCTTTGTTACCTTTTCTTAATAATCAGAAACAATTTGAAAGAAGTGAGTCGACCCCTAGAACTACTAGCCTTAGAACCAGAAAAAAATAGACTTATTCTTCAATTGAATAACTAATCTGAAGGAATTAAAAAAGAGGTTAATATTTTGTTCGACAAATCCAATCAAGAATCAAAATTTGATTGTTACGTCTGTTTCTGTCATAAAAAAAAAAAAAAAAGAAAAGAATCGTCGAAAAGAAAAAGAATAAGTCTTTTTTTAGCGACTATATACCCTCGTTTTGTTTTGACGACTTTTTTTATAATACTAATTTCTACTCTACCCTCCCCGAGCTTATTCTACTTAAGAACTCTATTTCAAATATTTTAGTGGATTTCTTCCAATCCCCTCATTTTTTGATCTCATTTGAAATCGTATAAAGACAACTCCTATTTAATAGAGCTATTTGTGCAAGTATTTTTCGATTAAGAAGTAATTGCTTCTTGTACAGATTGTGTATGAATCGGTTATAACTATAGAATACCTCCGTTTCGTGAATTACGGCATTTATTCGAGTGATCCATAAACGACGAAAATCTCTTTTTCTTTTACCCCTATCCCGACGAGCCGAAACTAAAGCTCTTATTCTCTGTTGAGTCATAGTTCGTGTAAGTCGTGAATGAGCCCCTTGAAAGCTTGATGCAAATAAACGAAGTTTTGTTCTACGCCTCCGAGCTATATATCCGCGTTTAATTCTAGTCATTGAATAAATCAAACTTTGATGAATAACTAATTCTTTTTTTAGTTTTAGTTATTCTTTTCCCCTTTACTAGTCATTAATAACCAAACGAATTATTCCAATGTATAAAAAAAAATTCCAATGGCTTTTGCTACTCTAACCTTCCCCACCACTATTTTTGGCTAGGTATTTTCCTTTGCTTTGAAAGGATAAATTGCCTTGGTACTTGATATAAAAAAAATAGAATAACTACAAAAAGTAGTAAATAGAAATGGATAAATAGTGGGTTCCTTCGTTTCTATGGTTACTTCTAAAACGGTGAGGTCCTCTCTATACACCGGAGCTCCTTCTTTTAATTAATCAATACTATTGGTAACTTGTACAATTCACATTCTTTGGCTCTACCCCATTAATATTCCAGTAATAGATCTTTCACAATGAGATCCACTTTATACAGTAACGGTATTTTATTTTAAAATTGATTTGGTCATTTACCCTGTTAGTCCGTTTTTTCTTTCAAGAGTGGAATCTTTTTAATAAAAAATGGGATTTCCCCCGCTTAATTGATAACCATTTGTTATCATTGGGGGTTTTCTAAAAAATGGAGTTGATTGGATTTGCACCAATGTAAACCATAAGTTTCAGACACAATAGAAGATATGAATGATCTATCTTTTTGAAATAATGAATCGAGTTCCTCCATTCTATTTTATTAACAGGTACTGATCCTTGATATTTCAAAAAGAATTTCCTTTTTGTGTTTCAGTCTATGATCTAAACGAGTCGCACATACACCCGAGTACATGTTCCTCGTCGCTGAGGGCATCCCCGAAGCGCTGGGGATTTTGTGACATTTCGGATTGGCTGTCTTGTATTTCTAATAAGTTGTTTAATGGTTGGCATACGGAATCATATAAATAATGGGCTGGTTTAGATGGGTTCTAACCGGCTAATTCTGAATTACTTCTCTTCAAGATTCTCTTCAATATAAAAAAAATATATTGAAGAGAATATGAAACTAAACCTTTAATCTAAAAAGATATAAAATTAGCAGTGGTAGATTTGCATGAAATCGCTCCTATTTTTATTGAACCGCTACAAGATCAACAATGCCATGAGCTTGGGCTTCTGTTGCTGACATAAAAACATCCCTTTCCATGTCTTCGGATACAACCCATATAGGTTTGCCCGTTCTTTGTACATAAACCCTTGTGATGGTTTCGCGAAGTTTTAGTAGTTCTTCCGCTTCCAAGATAACTTCTCCCGTTTGTGCCTCATAAAACGAACTAGCGGGTTGATGGATCATTACCCTGATGATATAATAGAAAAGCTTTTTCTATTTCGCAGAATGAGGCGAGATAACCAAAAAAACAGAGAAATTTGAATAACCGTACAGGCTTTTTTTGTGCGTTGCATACGGCTCTAGAATGGAATTTACGTTTTTGACCTTTCCTTTCGGCGAAAGAAAACAAAATATAGGTTCTATTATACGCGGATCCATAAATGATCCAATTACCATCCTTCTTTTTTGTTTTGTAGGAGTTAAAAAAATACTATGATGGTTCCGTTGCTTTATATATCATTTTTTTTGATCCGTCTATGATTCAGCAATCCCAAAGTGTCTTTTTTTTTGTTTTTGTAAATAAGCTTCCGGTGTGAAAACAAAGTTTGTGACGCTGGGATGTGCCCGAATAGGGAAGATATCATTTTAAATACCCCTTTCTTATCCCATACTACTCTTTCAATATATAATCTAATTTTTTTAATCTAAAAAATTTCATATCGAATTCGAAGTGCCATGCTATTATTACTTAACTAATTCATATTTCCGAGGGCGAAGGCATAGTATTTTTTCTCTAAAATAAAAAAACTCATTGGCGCCAAGCGTGAGGGAATGCTATACGTTTGGTAATTTCTCCTCCGACTAGGATAAAGGATGCTATTGAAGCGGCCAATCCCATGCATATTGTCTGTACATCGGGTCGCACAAATTGCATAGTATCATAAATAGCCATTCCAGATATTACCCATCCACCAGGAGAGTTTATAAACAAATAAAGATCTTTGGTATCCTTTTCTATACTGAGATATATCATAAGACTAATAAGTTGATTCGAGATTTCGGTATCAACCTCTTGGCCTAAAAAAAACAATCTTTCTCGATAAAGTCGGTTGATTAGGATAAAATTTTATTCCTTAGGAGCCGTACAGGCACCTTTTGATGCATACGGTTCAACAAAAATTGTTAAAAAATCAATGTGTCGATTCCAACCCCCCTTTTTTTTCAGAGAAGGCTTTTCTTTCTAACTTAATAAGGGAAGGGCTTGCTTCCCTTTTAAAAGTAAAAGAAAAAATAAATAAGTTTTGGCCCCTTTTATTTATTAGATATTATAATCCTAATAATAAAATAATAAAACGATTGATTAGGCCTGTCAGACTAACTTGATTCATTGATATTTTTTTTTCATCGAGATTCAGTTGAAATGGGGATGGTTTTTTCTTGTTCCTGAATGGGCTTCTTCCTTTTTTTATTCCGTTTTTTTAGGTTTATGCTCTACTCCGAGTAAAAGGAAAAATTTGCCCGATTTTGATTTGCACATATAGGACAAATGAACCAAATACCGCGTCTTTTTTTTTTTTACTACTCCTTCTTTTTTTTTCAATTCATTTCTTTCACATGTCTTCTGTCAAATAGTCAATAAATTTTTAATTATATTATTTTATTTGATCAACAGTTTTAGATCACCCTGTTTCAATTTTTTGTATTTTTTTTATTTTTTAATAGAATTTTTATCATAATTTTGATATCATATTCATATCATATTAAGTAGTAATTATAAAAATATTATATATTAATTATCAATTGGATTTTTGCTAAACGGAGCCTGGATACTTAATTTTATTAGTCCGATCACGTAAACCATAAAAAATTTTTGATAATCTAATATCAATCTAAATACTCCCTGCATTTAATTCTAATTTATTTTTTGCGCTTCGCGTTACAAATTTTTGATAATTCAATCAATCTTTTTGAGCGAAACAGAGGATATCTCGATCGAGGGAGAAAATGGGGAAATCCCATATAGCCCAATATATCTGACAAGTCGCACTATATGTCAACCCAAGATGTATCTCCTTCTCCAGGACTTCGAAAAGGTACTTTTGGAACGCCAATAGGCATGAAATGAAAAAAAAAGAGAATGAAGTTCTCTATTTCACTTTGATGTGGAAACGTAAGACTGGGGTTTCATTTTTTTTTATCATATTATCCTTTTTTCCTACTTTATTAATATTAATCATATTTAAATTAATCATATTTAATACAGAAGTTGAATAAGCTAAAATAAAATATAAAATAAAAGTAAAGTAAGAGAGAATGAATAAAAATTAAAGGAAACTTTTTACGAACGGGCTTCTGAACAACAATAGCTATCTTGGTTCATATAACATAGGATTCACCCCCATTGCGTATTGGTACTTATCGGATATAGAATAGATCCGCTTCCCTTTTTTCCTATGAATCGAATTGTTCCATTATTACTAACAGAATAGAACAAATATTAATCCTTTCTCCGAAATAATTACCTAAAAAGGGGGGGTCCGTAACATAGTTTTTTCCAATGCAATAAAGTTACATAGTGTCTATTTTTCATTGATAAAGGGGTATTTCCATGGGTTTGCCTTGGTATCGTGTTCATACTGTTGTATTGAATGATCCCGGTCGTTTGCTTTCGGTTCATATAATGCATACTGCTCTGGTTGCTGGTTGGGCCGGTTCCATGGCTCTATATGAATTAGCTGTTTTTGATCCCTCCGACCCTGTTCTTGATCCAATGTGGAGACAAGGTATGTTCGTTATACCTTTCATGACTCGTTTAGGAATAACCAATTCATGGGGCGGTTGGAATATTACAGGAGGGACTATAACGAATCCGGGTCTTTGGAGTTACGAAGGGGTAGCCGCAGCACATATCGTGTTTTCTGGCTTGTGCTTCTTGGCAGCTATTTGGCATTGGGTATATTGGGATCTAGAAATTTTTTGTGATGAACGTACAGGAAAACCTTCTTTGGATTTGCCCAAGATTTTTGGAATTCATTTATTTCTTTCAGGAGTGGCTTGCTTTGGTTTTGGCGCATTTCATGTAACAGGATTATATGGTCCTGGAATATGGGTATCCGACCCTTATGGACTAACCGGAAAGGTCCAACCCGTAAATCCGGCGTGGGGCGTGG
Source organism: Brassica napus (assembly GCF_020379485.1). Taxonomy (NCBI): domain Eukaryota; kingdom Viridiplantae; phylum Streptophyta; class Magnoliopsida; order Brassicales; family Brassicaceae; genus Brassica; species Brassica napus. The sequence continues at coordinate 16,873 of NW_026016562.1, read as the reverse complement.
AGGGTTTTGACCCTTTTGTTCCGGGAGGAATAGCCTCTCATCATATTGCAGCAGGGACGTTGGGTATATTAGCGGGCTTATTCCATCTTAGTGTTCGTCCGCCTCAACGTCTATACAAAGGATTACGTATGGGAAATATTGAAACCGTCCTTTCCAGTAGTATTGCTGCTGTCTTTTTTGCAGCTTTTATTGTTGCTGGAACTATGTGGTATGGTTCTGCAACTACTCCCATCGAATTATTTGGTCCTACTCGTTATCAATGGGATCAGGGATACTTTCAACAAGAAATATATCGAAGAGTTAGTGCCGGACTAGCTGAAAATCAAAGTGTATCAGAAGCTTGGTCTAAAATTCCTGAAAAATTAGCTTTTTATGATTATATTGGTAATAATCCAGCAAAAGGGGGATTATTCCGAGCGGGTTCAATGGACAATGGGGATGGAATAGCTGTTGGATGGTTAGGACACCCCGTCTTTAGAAATAAAGAAGGGCGTGAACTTTTTGTACGCCGTATGCCTACTTTTTTTGAAACATTTCCGGTTGTTTTGGTAGACGGAGACGGAATTGTTAGAGCCGACGTCCCGTTTAGAAGGGCAGAATCTAAATATAGTGTCGAACAAGTAGGTGTAACTGTTGAGTTTTATGGTGGTGAACTCAATGGAGTAAGTTATAGTGATCCCGCAACTGTGAAAAAATATGCTAGACGGGCTCAATTGGGTGAGATTTTTGAATTAGATCGTGCTACTTTGAAATCCGATGGTGTTTTTCGTAGCAGTCCAAGAGGTTGGTTTACTTTTGGGCATGCTTCGTTTGCTCTACTTTTCTTCTTTGGACACATTTGGCATGGTTCTAGAACCCTCTTCAGAGATGTTTTTGCTGGTATTGATCCAGATTTGGATGCTCAGGTGGAATTTGGGGCATTCCAAAAACTTGGAGATCCAACTACAAAAAGACAAGCAGTCTGATGCAACATTGCTTTTTTCTTTTAGTTTCTGTTTGCGATTTTTTTGATTTCATTTAATAGGTAGGGTACTGTAGGAATCTTGATTTAAATCGCTGCCGTTTCTTTGACTCTTTTTTGTTCTTTATCCGGAGGTATACTCCTTCAGTAAACATAAACAAAACAGGTATGAAAGCTATAATTGTAAACCACGATCAAATTTATGGAAGCATTGGTTTATACATTTCTCTTAGTATCGACTTTAGGGATCATTTTTTTCGCTATTTTTTTTCGGGAACCGCCTACAATTTCAACTAAAAAATGAAATAATTTTTCATTCTCTTCATTGACGTAATCAGCCTCCAACTATTTGGAGGCTGATTACGTCAACTAGTCCCCGTGTTCCTCGAATGGATCTCTTAGTTGTTGAGAGGGTTGCCCAAAGGCAGTATATAGAGCATACCCAGTAAAACTTACAAGTAACCCAGATATAAAGATGGCGACTAGAGTTGCTGTTTCCATTATTATATAATTGAAAGACCACAATGGATCTATGCTAAGATCGTTTATTTACAACGGAATGGTATACAAAGTCAACAGATCGTAATGAATACAAAATAAGATTTATGGCTACACAAACTGTTGAAGATAGTTCTAGATCTGGTCCAAGAAGCACTACTGTAGGGAAGTTATTGAAACCGTTGAATTCTGAATATGGTAAAGTAGCTCCTGGATGGGGAACGACCCCTTTGATGGGTGTTGCAATGGCACTATTTGCGGTATTCCTATCTATTATTTTGGAGATTTATAATTCCTCTGTTCTACTGGATGGAATTTCAATGAATTAGACTGAGAAGAATCTTGAAGTGCTAGCTTTTTGTTCGATACAAAAAAGTAAAGTATGTAGGTCTAAAATTTTGCACCTATTCTCCTTTGGTAGTTCGACCGCGAAATTTTTTTCTGCATTGTATATTTCCGGAATATGAGTGTGTGACTTGTTAGAATTGACCCTATGGATAGTACAGAGAAGGGGGTCTGTCATCTTTATCAAGATGGTTTTATTTCGTCGGATATTCATTCGAGTATCTGGAGCACGAAATAGATCAAATAGATCACAAAGTTTTCGAACTATGATTCATACTTAATACTTAGACCTCGTAGCCGGACTTCTTTCCGTTCTATCTTATAAATTTTCATAAATCAATTTTTTTCTGCTTTTAAACTCTTATTTAGATCAAAGGACAAACGCTTCTTTGTATTTTATGTTTTTAATCATTATAGCTCTTTTTTTTTTATTGAATAAGTGATGATCCAATGGTTCTCACTCAGTGAACTTTGGACTTTGAAGGTTTCATTGAATTATCGTGGTTTTCGTATGAATCTGAGGTTTCAATTAATAAGTAGGGTCTTAACAAGAAAATTCCTATCAATAATAAAGAAAACAAGAAGAAATCCGTATTCCCATTCCATACAAATACCAACTAAAAAAGACAATAACGGTAGGTAATCTAGAAGATTCAAGAGGCCTGTAACGATCAACACAACATAAAGACGTATGAGCTGACTTGAGTTTTTGGCATTTAACCACAAAGAAGAGCTTTCGCATTTTGACTCTTAAATAATATTGAATGAGAGAGAAGTTTAAAACTTTATATTCCATATCCGTTTCAATCAGTATTTGGGTCTTTTTTTTGTTTGAGCTGTACGAGATGAAATTCTCATATACAGTTCTTGGAGGGGGAGGAACCTTGGTTTACCTATCTCAATAAAGTTTATGATTGGTTCGAAGAACGTCTTGAGATTCAAGCGATTGCAGACGATATAACTAGTAAATATGTTCCTCCGCATGTCAACATATTTTATTGTCTAGGAGGAATTACCCTTACTTGTTTTTTAGTACAAGTAGCTACGGGATTTGCTATGACTTTTTATTACCGTCCAACTGTTACTGAGGCTTTTGCTTCTGTTCAATATATAATGACTGAAGCTAACTTTGGTTGGTTAATCCGATCAGTTCATCGATGGTCGGCAAGTATGATGGTCCTAATGATGATCCTGCACGTATTTCGTGTATACCTCACCGGTGGTTTTAAAAAACCTCGCGAATTAACTTGGGTTACTGGTGTGGTTCTGGGTGTATTGACCGCATCTTTTGGTGTAACAGGTTATTCTTTACCTTGGGATCAAATTGGCTATTGGGCAGTCAAAATTGTAACAGGTGTACCTGACGCTATTCCGGTAATAGGATCGCCTCTTGTAGAATTATTACGCGGAAGTGCTAGTGTTGGACAATCCACTTTGACTCGTTTTTATAGTTTACACACTTTTGTATTACCTCTTCTTACGGCTGTATTTATGTTAATGCATTTCTTAATGATACGTAAGCAAGGTATTTCTGGTCCCTTATAAATAATATAGATTCTAGATATTTTTAATTACTAATTTATCTTATTACTTGGTGAAGGAACAATCGTATTTTATTGCTATAAATATGGATTATTAAAAAAATAAGACATGTATTTGGATATTTCCCTTCAACTCCACAATATTGTATTATTTTTTTGACATAAAAAGTTGAAGGGAATTCTATGAAGAGAAAATGGATTATGGGAGTGTGTGACTTGAACTATTGATCGGGCCGTGCAGAAATATGACTTTATCTGCTACATTGGAATTCACAACCAAATGTGTCTTTGTTCCAACCACTGTGTAAGCCCCATACAGGGGATAGGCTGGTTCACTTGAAGAGAATCTTTTCTATGATCATAATACCCGACGATGTCGTGGATGAGTGGGCTCCGTAAAATCCAAAAATCCAGGAGATTAAGGGATGGAACATAATCAGGATTATGTTTTTAGCTATTTTTTACTAAAAAAGAGCTAAAAAAATAAAAAATTAATAGTATGTAAATGCATTCATTTCCTCTGCATCGACTCGATTTCTGATACTATCGGAGTGAATACAGGATCTAATGAAGAGTAGAGGGTAGACTTCATTAGTAACAAGTAAATCCTTTGTATTTGAAAAATCTCGATATAATTTTTGAGATTAAGGATTAATTGATAAGGTATGAGACGATCCAGAAAGCACTTAATCATGATCAACTTTTAAGCTTACGTGGGTGTTGAGCATTTACCTGTAAGAATGGAATTTATGGTAATCTTTAGTTGCAATAACTTTGGAATCGGATAATTCTTTTTTTACATATTAAATACTTGTGGATAACATATATATTTTTTGTATGTATTAATTTAGTTTGGTTAATTCTTGCTCGAGCCGGATGATGAAAAATTATCATGTCCGGTTCCCTCGGGGGATGGATCCATAAGAATTCACCTATCCCAATAACAAAAAAACCAGATTTGAATGATCCTGTATTACGAGCTAAATTAGCTAAAGGTATGGGTCATAATTATTACGGAGAGCCCGCATGGCCCAATGATCTTTTATATATTTTTCCAGTAGTCATTCTTGGTACCATTGCCTGTAACGTAGGCTTAGCGGTTTTAGAACCATCAATGATTGGTGAACCTGCGGATCCTTTTGCAACTCCTTTGGAAATATTACCTGAATGGTATTTCTTTCCTGTATTTCAAATACTTCGTACAGTGCCTAACAAATTATTGGGTGTTCTTTTAATGGCTTCAGTACCGGCGGGATTATTAACCGTACCCTTTTTGGAAAATGTTAATAAGTTCCAAAATCCATTTCGTCGTCCAGTCGCGACAACCGTCTTTTTGATTGGCACCGTGGTGGCCCTGTGGTTAGGTATTGGAGCAACATTACCAATTGATAAATCTCTAACTTTAGGTCTTTTTTAATTAAATTTATTCAATTGTAAAATAAAAGGCGTGGGTATCTAGGGAGTAGTCATTTCAAAATGAATTCTCCCTAGATACATATCTAAATTAATTTTATTAAGTAAAATAGGTTTGACTGGAAAATCGAAATTACGTTGAAGGTTTAAAATCCATTTCAATTTTAAATTGACTTTTTAGTCAAATTTTTTTTAATGCTTTTTTTATTTTTTTTCTAAAATGTCTAATATCTTTTTTACATCTTCTATGTGAAAATGTTCCATTTTGATAAGGTCTTCTTGACTGTTATTCAAAAGATCCAATAATGTATGTATATTGGACTTTTTGAGACAATTATAGATTCTGGGAGGCAATTCTAATTGGTCAATAAAAATATATTGAAACGCTAGTTCTTTTTTTTTTTTCTTAGGTTAACTAATCTATTATGAAAAGGAAAAAGGGGTAAAGTAACTTGATGTTGATTGTTCTCTAAATAGAACGTTTCTTCTTCTACATGTAGAAAAGGAATAAATAAATTAATCAAATTCCGGGAGGCTTCATGAAGTGCTTCTTTAGGAGTTAAACTTCCATTTGTCCATATTTCTAGAAAAAGAATCTCTTGTTTTTCATTCCCATTCCCATAAGAATGAATACTATGATTCGCATTTTGAACAGGCATGAATACAGCATCTATAGGATAACTTCGGTCTTCAAAGTTATTTGACATTTTTAAACTATATCCGCGATTCCTCTCGATTTTTAATCCAATACACAAATTTATTGGTTCCGTTAAGGTAGCTATATGCTGTGTATTATCAACGATTTCCACAGAGGGCGGTAAAACTATGTCTCGAGCAGTTATATATCCGGGACCTTGGACACAAATAAGCGCGTTGCGCGTTCCATATAGATTACTTTTTAATACAATCTCGTTCAAATTCATTAAAATTTCATGTACTGATTCTTGAATACCGACTATGTTAGAATAGTCATGTGGTATGTTCTCAGATTTTGCACGTGTAATACATGTTCCTTCTATTTCGCCAAGTAAAGCTCTTCGCATCGCAATGCCTATTGTGTCGGCTTGACCTTTCATAAGTGGAGACAGAATAAAGCGTCCATAATAAAGACGCTTACTGTCTCTTCTTGATTCAACACACTTCCACTGTAGTGTCCGAGTAGATACTTTGACTTTCTCTCGAACCATAGTAATTTTATTTGATCAGATCATTGAATCATTTATTTCTCTTGAAACCCTTTCAGCCTTTATTTAGTTCTATACACGTCGTTTTTTAGGGGGTCTACAACCATTATGTGGCATAGGGGTTACATCTCGTACGAAACTTAAAAGTATACCGCTTCTACGAATAGCTCGTAATGCTGCATCTCTTCCTAGTCCAGGGCCTTTTATCCTTACTTCAGCTCGTTGCATACCTTGATCCACTACTGCTCGAATAGCATTTCCTGCTGCGGTTTGAGCAGCAAAAGGTGTTCCTCTTCTTGTACCCCTGAATCCACAAGTACCCGCGGAGGACCAAGAAATCACCCGACCCCGTACATCTGTAACGGTCACAATGGTATTGTTGAAACTTGCTTGAACATGAATAACTCCCTTTGGTATTCTACGTACATTTTTACGTGAACCACTACGGGTATTTTTACGTGAACCAATTCTTAATATAGGTTTTGCCATATTTTTTCATTTCACAAGAAATATATGGATATATCCATTTCATGTCAAAACGGACCTTTTTTTTACTAGCTCCTTGGAAGTGCCTTTTCCTTTAGTAAGATTATCCTTGTCTTTGTTTATGCCTCGGGTTGGAACAAATTACTATAATTCGTCCCCTCCTACGGATTAGCCGACACTTTTCACAAATTTTACGAACGGAAGCCCTTATTTTCATAGTTGTTATTCCTTAATTCTCTTAATATACTTATTGTTGGACGAAAAAAAGGTTTCTTGATATTTTTGAATCTTGAATTGTATCTTCGTGAAAGGAATGTTGAATTTCAAAAAACCACTGACTTATTTGAATCCTTGTTATGGAGTCTAGAAAGTGGCTGTTCCCCGATTAACTTAATACCTAAGAACTTACTAAAATTTTTACCCCCCTTTTTCTCCTATAGGTATACCTATACAAAAATATGTCGAATCCTTTCAGAAGCATGACCTAAAATAAAAAAAATCTTTAGTATCTAAACAAAATCGAACCATACCGTTCGGAAGTGATTCATAAAGAAAACTTTCATTAATTCATTTTTTTCTTTAATTTCATTCGGGGTAAAAAATTCTAAACTTTTTTAGCAGGGGTGGTATTACACAACCCCCCCCCCTTTTTTTTCACAAATGCTAAGTTCCGGATATCCAATTTTGATATTAGAAGGATTACCATATATAACACAAAATTTCTCCGCCGATTCTTTTTAGTCGAGCTTCTCGATCTGTCATTATACCTTGAGAAGTTGAAAGGATTACAATTCCTATTCCGCCTAAAATTCGTGGAATTCGTTGAGAGTTAGAATAGATTCGTAGACCCGGTCGGCTTATTCTCTTTAAATTTAAAATCGTTTTATAGGATTCTTTCTTATTTCGTCTATGTCTTAGGGTTAAAATCAAAAAATATTGATTGTTTTCGCGATGTTTCCTTACGTTTTCGATAAAACCCTCTCGTAAAAGTATTTTAACAATGCTTTCGGTGATGTTAGTCGATCCTATCCGAACTGTTCCTTTTCTATTCATGTCAGCATTTCGTATAGAGGTTATTATATCAGCAATAGTGTCTTTCCCCATGATAAGTTAAAATTCCTTAATTGTTCTATAATTTTGATATAATCAACATGTTATTTTTCTTTTATTTATATAAAAATAGAGACGAATTATATATTAATATATGAATTCAATTATTAATATATAAAATTATTAAGGGTATATGCGTGATACACAATCTATTAATTATAATTAATTTGATTTCAATACCATTTTTTTAATCCTATCCTATATTAACTATCGATATTTAGGTCTTATAATACTTCAGGAGCTAATGAAACTATTTTAGTAAAGTTTAATTGTCTCAATTCCCGTGGGATCGCCCCAAAAACGCGAGTTCCTTTTGGATTTCCTTCTTGATCAATGACAACTGCGGCATTGTCGTCATATCGTATTATCGTCCCATTCTTACGTTTGAGTTCTTTACAAGTACGTACAATTACAGCTCTGACCACTTCTGATCTTTCTAGAGTAGTATTTGGGATTGCTTCCTTGATTACAGCAACAATAACGTCACCAATATGAGCATAGCGGCGATTACTAGCTCCTATTATTCGAATACACATCAATTTTCGAGCCCCGCTGTTGTCTGCTACATTCAAATAGGTTTGTGGTTGAATCATATTTTTGTATCTCTTCTTTTAGTGCAAAGGACGAAGTAAAAAAAATATTGTTTGTCAAAAAAAACTTAGAATCTTTTTATCCTTAAATGTTATTTAGCTTTTTCATTCTATATTCCTATTCAGAAATAATGAATTGGGTTTTTATAGGCATTTTTGATGCCGCGATTGAAATAGCTTTTCTGGCTATATTTTCTGGTACACCACCCATTTCATAAAGGATTTTACCTGGTTTAACCACAGCTACCCAGTACTCTGGGGATCCTTTCCCAGAACCCATACGCGTTTCCGCGGGTCTTACTGTAACTGGCTTGTCTGGAAATATACGTACCCAAATTTTTCCACCACGTCGTATATTTCGTGTCATTGCTCGTCGCCCTGCTTCTATTTGTCTAGATGTAATCCAAGCGGGTTCAAGTGTTTGAAGAGCATATCTGCCAAAACAAATACGATTCCCACGAGAGGATATTCCTTTTAGTCTTCCTCGATGTTGTTTACGAAATTTGGTTCTTTTTGGGTTATAGTTGATGGGTTTTTTCTAAATGAGAAATTCCATCTCTACTGCAGAACTGGACGTGAGAGTTTCTTCTCATCCAGCTCCTCGCGAATAAAAGGATTAATTAAGATATAGATGTAGTTAATGATTAATCCTATTAATCATGGTATTTTTTTTTTATTTCATCTTATCTCTTCTAAATTTGTGTATGTCTTTTTTGAAATAGAATCAAAGATCAATTTTATTTCGATTTATTTAAAAATAACGTAATATCATCATTACAAATGTAATTTTTATTAGAGTTAGAATATTATAACAAATCCTTATTTTTTTTTCATTGTTTTTTTCATCTTTTATTACTGTTTTTATTTGAAAAAAAAAAACCAATTTTTCGCCGGCGAATATTTACTCTTTCAATATCTATTTAAGTTTGCTGTTTATCCCCCGAGGTCTCAGAATCAAAATCAGAATAGATAATAAAGTTTCTGGTTTATTCCGCCATCCTGTCCAATGAATTACTAAGATTTCTTGTTCACTAGAATCCTATATATTCATGGGTTCCGTCGTTCCCATCGCTTCTTGATTAATCATTAGGCCTGAATTCTACAATGGAGCTTTTACATGAAATTTTGAATTTCTTTTTTTTTTGAGGCAATTTTCTCAGTTTTGATTGTCTCAAGGCTCTTAATTTTTTGTTTTCGGAACAGATTTATCTAATTATTATTATTTATCTAATTATTATGAATGAA
>NW_026016562.1:0-2500 GCF_020379485.1 Brassica napus | reverse complement strand
ATCTCATGTTTGCTTTTCGTGAAAAAATACCAATTGAAGTGGAGGGTTTCTTCAAACAACAAGGAGCTGGGTCAACTATTCAATCAAATGATATTGAGCATGTTTCCCATCTCTTCTCGAGAAACAAGCGGGCTATTTCTTTGCAAAATTGTGCTCAATTTCATATGTGGCAATTCCACCAAGATCTCTTCGTTAGTTGGGGGAAGAATCCGCACGAATCGGATTTTTTGAGGAAAATATCGAGAGAGAATTGGATTTGGTTAGACAATGTGTGGTTGGTAAACAAGGATAGATTTTTTAGCAAGGTACGAAATGTATCGTCAAATATTCAATATGATTCTACAAGATCTAGTTTCGTTCAAGTAACGGATTCTAGCCAATTGAACGGATCTTCTGATCAATTCATAGATCCTTTCGATTCCATTAGTAATGAGGATTCGGAATATCACTATCACACATTGATCAATCAAAGAGAGATTCAACAACTAAAAGAAAGATCGATTCTTTGGGATCCTTCCTTTATTCAAACGGAAGGAAGAGAGATAGAATCAGACCGATTCCCTAAATACCTTTCTGGATATTCCTCAATGCCCCGGCTATTCACGGAACGTGAAAAGCGAATGAATAATCATCTGCTTCCGGAAGAAAGCGAAGAATTTTTTTGGAATTCTACAAGAGCCATTCGTTCTTTTTTCTCTGACAGATGGTCAGAACTTCATCTGGGTTCGAATCCTACTGAGAGGTCCACTAGGGATCAGAAATTGTTGAAGAAAGAACAAGATGTTTCTTTTGTCCCTTCCAGGCGATCGGAAAATAAAGAAATAGTTAATATATTCAAGATAATTACGTATTTACAAAATACCGTCTCAATTCATCCTATTTCATCAGATCTGGGATGTGATACGGTTCCGAAGGATGAACTGGATATGGACAGTTCCAATAAGATTTCATTCTTGAACAAAAATCCATTTTTTTATTTATTTCATCTATTCCATGAACGGAAGAGGGGGGGATACACGTTACGCCACGATTTTGAGTCAGAAGAGAGATTTCAAGAAATGGCAGATCTATTCACTCTATCAATAACCGAGCCGGATCTGGTGTATCATAAGGGATTTGCCTTTTCTATTGATTCCTACGGATTGGATCAAAGACAATTCTTGAAGGAGGTTTTCAACTCCAGGGATGAATTGAAAAAGAAATCTTTATTGGTTCTACCTCCTATTTTTTATGAAGAAAATGAATCTTTTTATCGAAGGATCAGAAAAAATTGGGTCCGGATCTCCTGCGGGAATTTTTTTGAAGATCCAAAACCAAAAAGAGTGGTATTTGCTAGCAACAACATAATGGAGGCAGTCAATCAATATAGATTGATCCGAAATCTGATTCAAATCCAATTCCAATATAGTCCCTATGGGTACATAAGAAATGTATTGAATCGATTCTTTTTAATGAAGAGACCTGATCGCAACTTCGAATATGGAATTCAAAGGGATCTAATAGGAAATGATACTCTGAATCATAGAACTATAATGAAAGATACGATCAACCAACATTTATCGAATTTGAAAAAGAGTCAGAAGAAATGGTTCGATCCTCTTATTTTTCTTTCTCGAACCGAGAGATCCATAAATCGGGATCCTAATGCATATAGATACAAATGGTCCAATGGGAGCAAGAATTTCCAGGAGCATTTGAAACATTTCGTTTCTGAGCGGAAGAGCCGTTTTCAAGTAGTGTTCGATCGATTATGTATTAATCAATATTCGATTGATTGGTCTGAGGTTATTGATAAAAAAGATTTGTCTAAGTCACTTCGTTTCTTTTTGTCCAAGTTACTTCGTTTTTTGTCCAAGTTACTTCTCTTTTTGTCTAACTCACTTCCTTTTTTCTTTGTGAGTTTCGAGAATATCCCCATTCATAGGTCTGAGATCCACATCTATGAATTGAAAGGTCCGAACGATCAACCCTGCAATCAGTTGTTAGAATCAATAGGTCTTCAAATCGTTCATTTTAAAAAATTGAAACCCTTTTTATTGGATGATCATAATACTTCTCAAAAATCGAAATTCTTGATCAATGGAGGAACAATATCACCATTTTTGTTCAATAAGATACCAAAGTGGATGATTGACTCATTCCATACTAGAAAGAATCGCAGGAAATCTTTTGATAACACGGATTCCTATTTCTCAATCGTATCCCACGATCAAGACAATTGGCTGAATCCCGTGAAACCATTTCAGAGAAGTTCATTGATATCTTCTTTTTCTAAAGCAAATCGACTTCGATTCTTGAATAATCCACATCACTTCTGCTTCTATTGTAACAAAAGATTCCCTTTTTATGTGGAAAAGGCCCGTCTCAATAATTCTGATTTTACGTATGGACAATTCCTCACTATCTTGTTCATTCACAACAAATATTTTTTCGTGTGGTGGTAAAAAAAAACATGCTTTTTTGGAGAGAGATACTATTTCACCTTCGTCAATCGGTCACG